>NW_003852401.1:177514-178386 GCF_000181295.1 Otolemur garnettii | reverse complement strand
AATTCAGTATATATCCAAATTTTAGTAGTGGTTATTTCCATCTAGTAGGATAAGAAATTTTTGTTGTTGTTCATTATTATTTGCATGAAGAATATCCATAATTAAAAACATTAAAATTTACTTTTGAAATAAGCTTCATAGATAATAATGGGTTATTTTCGGGGTGGGGGGGGCATGATGTTGTTCAAGGAGATTCAGAGTGAGACGTTCTGAGATCTTTCTTCAGCTGTGTGACCCTAGGAAAACCGTAACTCTGTTAATCCTTCTTGATGACAGAAAGATGACATATGTGAATGCAAATAGAAGGTGGACAATCTCTCTCTAGTTTAAGGTGTTATTATTAGATTATCTGTGGCTCAAGCCTAACCAAAGAGGAGATTGAGTGGTGGGAACTGAGCAGAAGGGTGCTGAGTTCTTGATGGCTGCCTTCCTTTTCTTCCTAAAGCCACTCTCGTTCCTTATACTTTCCCAAAATTTGCTTACACTATAATTCCAGGCTCAGAGACTGCTTTTGGCAAAACGTAGGTTTAGCTGCATTTCTTTCAGAGTTTTTAGATATACAGGTTTTGGGGGAATTTGTTTGTTTGTTTGCTTAATGTTTCTTGTCAAATGACTACTGCATTGTAACCAATATTGCTACTCCTTCATAAATAATAATTAACTTTTAACCTCCTGATGGCATGAAATAAACAACTTACCCACTCTGGTTTCTTGGAAATCTTGGCCTGATGCAGTTGCTGTTTTGCAGAGGCCAGGACAGCTCAGCAGGAGTTTACAATCTTTTGTATGCTTTGTATGTAAAGGCATACCACACATATGAGTGCATTGGTTAAGGTGTGTATAATCCCTGATAACCCCCGTCTACCTAGACA
>NW_003852401.1:172963-176957 GCF_000181295.1 Otolemur garnettii | reverse complement strand
AGTGTCACTGGAGTTGCAGTAACCAGCCCACTTCTTCTCTATCACATCTGTGATATCTAGCATCACTAAAGGTAACCTTTGTGCCTCTGAAGAGTCAGAGTTACACATTACGCAGCCTCTCCCAGAAGGCGTTTGCTGCAATGAGAAAACTCTAGTATTTCACCATCTGCATTTGGAAGATATTCATTCACACCTTTATTCTTCAGTGGTCAAAAAACAAAATACGATATTACTTGTATGAAAGGCAATTTTGTTCTGAACACTATCACTAATAATAGAAACTTTACACACTTTTTTTGTGTTCATCTTCATAGCAAGTTTAAGTAGTTCTCCCGACATTCCAAGATCTCCTTTGGATGCCTGAGACCATGGATAGTACTGAGCCCTACAGATAATTTGATTTTTCCTATACATACATAATTATGATAAATGTTATAATTAGGCACACTAACAAAAATAACTAATTTATTATTAGTATTGCTAAATGGAATAAGGGTTACTTGAGCACAAGCCGTCTGGTACTGTGACAGTAGATCTGATAACTCAGATGGCTACTAAGTGACTAATGGGTGTGTAGACAGGTGGTTATGCTGGACAAAGATGGAATTCACATCCCAGGCAATAAGAATCAGGATAGTGCGAGACTTCATAATACTACTTAGGATGATGCACAATTTAAAACTTACAAGTCATTTATTTCTGGAATTTTCTACTAAAGATTTTCAGACCTCAGGTGATGGCAGGTAACTGAAATCACAGAAAATAAGATTGTGGATAGAAGGAGAGTAGTGTATTATCATCTCTTTTCTTTTAGAGGAAAGAAAAGAAGCACAGATTGTTACATATGTCACTTCACCAAACTCCAACAGTTGCTAAGTGATGGAATCAGAACTTCAGCATAAGTATGAAGCCTATATATTATTTTTTAAATCCAGACAATTTAATTTTTTTTGTAATATAAATTACAAACAGTAAATAATTTTTTCTTTTATTTGAGATAGAGTCTCATTTGGTTACCCTCTGTGACTGCTGTAGCATCTTAGCTCACAGCAACCTCTAACTCTTGGGTTCAAGTGATCCTCTTGCCTCTACCTCCCAAGTAGCTAGGAGTACAGGTGCCCACCACAATGTCTGGTTATTTTTTAGTGACAGAGTCTCACTCTGGCTCAGGCTATTCTCAAACCTGTGACTCAGGCAGTCCACTCGCCTCAGCCTCCCAAGTGCTGGGATTATAGGCATGAGCTACTGTGCCCAGCCCCCAGTAAAGAAATCTTGAATGCTCCTTCAGTGAATTTTGAAAAATGCCTACACATTTGGAGCATTTGGTAACCCAAACTCCTGTCAAGATGTATAAAATCACCATTACTCCAGAAACATCCCGTCTTGCCTTTCACCAGTAAATCCCATTCCCTACCGCCATCAGCAACCACTGATTAGATATAGTTAAACAGCACAGATTTATTTTATCCATTGTAGAATTTTATACAAATTAAATGACATGGTATACACTCTCTTTGTAATGATTCTTTCAGTAAATACCATTTAAGATTTTTGTTTGTTTCCTGTTTCTAAGTAATATTCCATTTTCTGAATATATTAAGTCATTCATTTTAGTATTGGTGGACAGCTGGGCTATTTTCAGATTTGGGAATTTCTGATTTTTTTATCTTCTTTCCAAATATGTTCTCTGTACCCTGCCAAGCATTATACTTTTTCTAGTTCTTTTTTTTTTTGCACTATTCTTTACCAGAACTTAGATGAGATAATATGATCTGATGGAGGAGACAGGGAGATAGGGGTAGGAAGTTGAAGGGAGGGGATCCTTTCTCTGCTCAGCATGTCTCACTGGCACTCTGCTTAAAAGCTCAAACTGAAGTCGAGCGCACAATCACTTTTTAAATTATGTTTTAAAAATTATATTCCTATTTATGAATCAATATTAATCCACTACATTTTATACCTATAGTTATCACACATTTAATAATTTTTTAAAATATTCTTATATTTGATGATGCTTTCTCAATTAGGATTGTCCATTTCTCTTGTTAAATGTACTTAGTAAACATTTCAACTTCGAATATGCTCACATGGTGGTTTCATACAGGTTTCTATTATGTCTCAAATAAAGTGACTATAATTATTTTAGATTATTTTAAAATCATATGACAGTTAAGAAAATTCCGTATTTCCCTTCTGACAGCATATTTTTTGGAATAATAAACACCTCTATGTAAATATTTTGAAAGCTGTTTGAAAAGAATAATGATTTTCACAATGTTTGAAAACCTATGATCTGTAACAAAATTTTTTTAAAAATTATCACATCTGCTTTCTTACCAGAGGTGAAAAAAATCTCATTACTTTAAATGATTAAAAAAAAATTGTCAAAGAGCTTCTAGAGATTATTCAGCAATCACATATTTGAAGGAGAAATATAATCACATGTCTATCACAATGACATAGAGTTGCAGATGATAATTAAAGGGTGTAAGAATTACCGTGTATAATCACGCAAAGTATGTGACTTTCCCATCCTCACTGGGCTAGCTGTGTAGATGAGGATGCAATGTGAAAAATTAAAATGTCATTAAAAGACAATGGGCATAAACAGAAACACTGAAGAAGAAACTGTCTTGGCTTGTCTCAGGATAATAACTAGATCATTCTAGGTACAGAAATTGCACAGGACTCAACAGACTCTTGCTTCCATAAGAAACTGTCTTATGGAATGTACTGGACACAGTGGAAATGTGTGCTGTAGCGCAAAGCTGAGGAAAGGAGAACCCGAGAAGGCCAGGAGACTCCCCTGTCTGAAATGAGGCTCTGGATTTTATAAGTTTACCAGGATCGCCCCCATCTCTAGCTTGGTTCAGCCAGGATGTTCAGGCTGCTGACAGAGCCAGAATCGTGGCAGTAACATGTGCTTAGGAGCCAAGGCTTAAATCACCAACTCTTCCTTAAATAGTCATATAATCTAAACACATTGCATCACTTCTCTAGCCATCAGTTTCTTCACTTATAAACTCTTTTCTTAAAGTAGTTCTTGTTAAGATTAAGCAATATAACATAAGTAATTCTAACAGACACTGAGTAGATATTGCTAAGACAGATAATAGTTTGTATCCCACATTGCTAATACAGCAGGAGTTCTTTTAAGTGCTTGTGGTAAGTTACTACAATGTTGCCCCCAAGGGATCATGCCTCCCTTAACTGAGGCATTGTCTAGTCCTCTCACACACTGAGCCTACACTGGCCTTAAAACCTGTTTAGATCAACTGGAGACAGCAGCAGTTACAGTGGGACTGTTCTGGGCTTGGACATTAAGAGGCTTACAGATTTTGCTGGTGCTGTCTTACTTTTCTGAGATGTCATGTCTCCTTGAATGGAAAAGGTCACATAGAGACTGGAACACTGAAAGATGAAAGGAACAAGGAAAAGGAGACCCAGATAGTCTCCAGTGACTACAGTCATCCAAGCTGTGCTGCCAGATGTGTGATACTGAAGCCACAGTGCATCTGCTAACTGACATACCAGTGAGCCCAGCCAGAGCTGCAAGTCATAAAAACATGTCAGCCAGCTGAGTTCAGCCCAGACTGTAGGAACATGACCCAATGAGTGATTGTAATTTTAAATCATTAAATATTAGAGTGGGTTGGTACACAATGTTAGTGAGCTGGCGTAATTTGCTGATAAAGTTAACTTTATGATTCCCATTTTATGGATGAACAAATTGATGTACAGAAAGCTTAAACAGATTTTCTGAATTCACACAGCTTATGCACAATAGAGCAGTGATTCTGCTGAGGCACAGCCTGCCCTGTGCAATCAGCACAGTGAACAGACCTCTTTAGGTTGAGATCAGTTACCTTTCTTTTCTCCCAAAATAAGAAGCCTACATCTCAGCATTAGGGTCATTTAGCCTTTTCTGGTATCTTTGTGAAAACTGACCCAAATTCTTTCTTTTCTTGGGGTTTTTGTGGGCCATTCCTCCAAT
>NW_003852401.1:171613-172620 GCF_000181295.1 Otolemur garnettii | reverse complement strand
TGTCCTAGAATTTTAGTTGCAGTACCAAGTGAGGGCGAGAATATAAACTTTAATTAATTCCATTTGTACTACTTGAGTGAAACTGTGAAACCTCCCCAGCCATCAAGACCTCTGGCTTCAATTGTTTCAGCCTTCCTGCACTCCGAGATCTGGGCTTGCCTCATGTACCTCAAATGAATAGTTCTCTCCCTCCTCCTTCTTACTTCCCTTTCTCTCAAAGCAACAGCCAAAAAAAACTAATACACATACTCATTGATTACGCTTTTAGAAATTTTGATAATCTTAGATACCAACAACTCATAAGTGAACCAAGCATTCAGATAAGCTAGCAATTTAGTATACAAAACTATCAATAAAAAACATGTTGTTCATGAGCACTTAACATGTTTTCAATCATTCAGACTATTTGATTAAAAATAAGAATGAAGTACAAGTCAAAATGATTCTGTTTACAAATTTGACAACAGAAAATCACAAAACCAAAAACTAAACTTACTGCTAAATAAAATATTATTGAATTATGCAAATGTAATGAAAATAATAAACTGAAAAAAACTTGGTTTATTTGTAGAATGCAAAGGAGATTAATGTTAGAAAAGTGTTCATATATTTTACATCCAAAGGTCAAATAAAGACTAGTACCATCAATATTGTCCAGAAGAGTTCAATATAAAATAAACATATTTTCAATAGTGTAACATGAGAAATAATAACTATTGAAATGAAAAGGCAGCATCATACTAAAGGGCACAATTCCCAAATTTTATTTTATTAATTTTAGTACATCCTGATCTTTGAATATGTCTCTAATTGATTTAGAAATGGTGGTTTTAAAAAATTATGGTTTTGGCTAGGAACAGTAGTGGCACAATGCCTGTAATCTTATCACTCTGAGAGGCCAAGGAAGGTGGATTGCTTAAGTTCAGGAACTGGAGATCTGTTCTCTACTAGAAATAGAAAAAGTAGCCAGGTTTTATGTCAGGCACCTATAGTCCCAGCTACTCAAG
>NW_003852401.1:158506-171133 GCF_000181295.1 Otolemur garnettii | reverse complement strand
GAATGTTTTTAAGTTTTGAGGGCTCCATAATAGAGATTTTGAAATATTATGAAAATATAATAAGTAATACACTATTTTGTCAGTATAAGGTGGAAAGTCAAAAGACATATGGAATCCCAATACATTTTGGGATTGCCCAGTACATGAGGCAATCCCAGAATGTTAAATAATTAAATATATGATACAAATAACACTTCAAATAAAAAAATGAAAGGATGACATTCAATAAATTGGGTTGTTACAATTTAAGTGAGAGCACTGAATATAGATAAATTTCAATGGAATTAAGATTAAAAGGATAGAACAAAGAAACTAGATTTTTGGAGTTGGATTTGTCTTTCTAAGCATAGGTATACATACGTTAAAAAAATAACAAATGTGTGATGAAAAAGAGATTATAAGAAAAGAATAATATATTCATATCAAAAGGTCAAAGAAAAAACTAATATTGTTAATATGGTACAGAAGAATTTAATGAAAAGTAAACATATTTTCAGTAAACATGAGAAATCATAACTATTGAAATCAACATTATACATGTATATGTATAATGAAGGCAACATTATATTTAAGGGCATAATTTCCACATTGTATTTCATGAACTTTAATAAATCCTGATCACTGAATATTTGTGACCAGGCTATTTTAGTAAAAGTAAAATATATTTGTGTACCCAATAAAGGTTATAAGTAAAGAATAATATACTTGTCATAAAATAGTTTCATAATCAAAAAGAAAAAGGTACATTCTACCAAATAGAGTAGAGAAATATTATAATTTGTATACATACAAAATAGGCATTAAAATTGTCAATACTTTTTTTAAAACTCAATGATAGTAGAATTTAGAGAAGTGTAATACAAAAAACTATATAGACTCTTCTCTCTCATCAAATTAAGAAAGTACATATGATGATACATAAGATTAGTTAAGGTACACTATTAAAAATGTAATGATTTCCAGCAGAAGTATAAACTAACATTACTTCAAATAAGCAAATTGCACAATTTTCATTAAAACCCTTATATTATTATTTGATTCCCCCATTTTACTTCCTAGAATTAATTTTAAAGTTAGTATTATGAAAATACATAAAGATGTATGTATGTAAGAATAGGTTATGAATAAACAGATTTAATGTGACAAAATTTGCATATTATGCAATTCAACCAAATTAAAAGTGTACATTCCATTTTTTGCATATATTTATAGGATTCTGCAACATAATTTAATTTTAAAGCATTTTGTCACCTCTAAAAGAAACTCTTTGCTTAGTAGCAGCCAAACTTTATTCTGTCCCCTCCTCACCACACAGGCACCTCAGCCTAAAAAACCACTCATCTACTTCCCGTCTCTATATATTTACCTAAAATGGAAATTCAATATAAATGAAATCAAATAATAAGGGGATTTTTTTTGATTGGCTTCTTTCACTTAGTTTAATATTTTAGAGGCCAGCCATGTTGCAGCACCTGTCGTTACTTAATCTCTTTTCAGTACATTTCATTGTATGTACTTACTCATTTTAATTATCTATACAGTTAATGGACATTTTGGATTGTTTCTACTCTAGAGTATCTAAAGCTGCAGGCACACAACACAATACCTACTTTTTCCATTTTTTGCAGAGAGACAGGTTCTCACTCAGGCTTTTCTTGAACTCCTTACCTCAAGGGTGTCCCCTTCCTTAGCCGCTCAAAGTGCTAGAATGACAAGCATGAACCACTTTACCCAGCCTCTACCTATTTTTTGGTGCTATATAAATACAATTGTTTTTATTATCTTTTTGTATATTGTTATTGTATAAGAATAAAATCAATTTTTGCATATAATTTTGGAAACAAACTTGCTGAGTTATTTTATTGTTTTGATTTTTTTGTGTGTAGATTCGTCAAGATTTTCTTTATATATGATTGTTATATGCAACAAAGATTGTTTACTCCTTTATTTTTTTTTCCAGTTTGGATGACTTATAGTTCTATTTCTAGACTAATTTCCCTGGGTAGACCATACAGTTCTAAATAAAATGCCAGTTTGGACTCCTTATTCTTGTGTCTGATCTTAGTGTGATGATATTCAGTCTATCACCATTAAGTATGTTCATTGTGGATTTTCCATATGCTTTTTACCAAGTTGAGGAAGTACACATCCATTTCCAGTTTGTTAAATATTTTTTTATCATTAAAGACAATGTATTTGAGGGTTTTTTTTTGTTTGTTTTTTGTTTTTTGAGACAGAGTCTCACCATGTCACCATCCATAGAGTGCTATTATGTCATAGCTCACAGCAACCTCAAACTCTTGGGCTTAAGTGATTCTCTTGCCTCAGCTTCCCAAGTAGCTGGGACTACAAGTGCCTGCCACTGCCTGGCTATTTTTTGTTTGGAGTTGTCATCCTTCTTTAGGAGGCCCGGGGTGGGCTCAACCCACCAGCCTCTGGGTATATGGCTGCTGCCCTACTCACTGAGCTACCGGCACTGAGCTAGTTTTTGATCTTTATTGTATTAGCTTTCCACAGTAAATCATTTTGTTCATTTGTTATTTAAGAGTATGGTGTTAAAATTTCATATAGGTGAATTTCCTTTTGTTCTTATTTTGCACTTCATTTAATTGCCACCAGAAATCGTGTGTTGCATGATTTTAGCTTTTTTAATTATTACAGTTTATTAGATGAAATAACTTATGGACTAGCACAAGGTTTACCTGCAAAATATTCCTTGTCACTTAAAAAAA
Organism: Otolemur garnettii; assembly: GCF_000181295.1. Lineage (NCBI taxonomy): Eukaryota > Metazoa > Chordata > Mammalia > Primates > Galagidae > Otolemur > Otolemur garnettii. Next base: position 168,401 of record NW_003852401.1, on the reverse strand, counting down.
ATGAGTATTCTGGTATTGCTAAGTAGAATGTCGTAGGTCTAGTTAATATTCAGTATCCAGGTTTCCATCTTAATTATTTCCTGTCCATATTTTGTCAAATATGAAATTTTTGGTATTGAAATATCACACTATCATTTTTAAATTGTCCATCCCTCAAGTTATGCCAGTTTTTGCCTAAAGTATTTTAGAACTCAGTTAACAGGAACATATATCTTCCTTTGGATTTTGACTGTTTAATAATTATACTGAATATATATATATATGTAATATTATTACTCTATGGTTAGATTGAAATCTACCATGTTGTTTTTTGTTTTCTATGTGTCTCATGTCTTTTTTGTTATTCTATCCTTTCCTTTTTCTTCTTATGTATTGTGTATTTTACAATAAAACACTTTAACTCTTTAATAATTTTAAATTACATTTTTAAAACATTAACAAGTAAAAATTTTATATATTTATCAGGTAAAACATGAAATTTATATACATTGCAAAATAGTAAAATCAAGCTCATTAAAATAAATACTAACTTAGATAACTCATCATGGTGCTGAGAACATATAAAATGTGAGTTAGCAATCTTCAAAATACATTATTATGAATTATAGTCAGCATGTTGTTAAATATCTCCCTTGATCTTATTCCTCCTAAATGAAATTTTATATCCTTCGACAAACCTCTCCCAAACACCCTATCTGTCTAGCCTCTGCTAATTTCTGCTTTTATGAGTTTCTTGTGAATTTGATTATTTTAGATTTCCAATACAATATAAATGAGGACATGCAGTACTTGTCTTTCTATGAATGAATGATTTCACTTATAATAATGACTTCTAGGTTCACACATGTAGTCATAACATGATGGAAATTCCTTCATTTTTAAGACTGAACAGTATTTCATCACGCATGTTTACATATTTGTTTTCTTTATCCAGTCATCTACGGAGGAACATTAGGTTGATACCCTATCTTGGCTATCATGAATAATGCTACAATGAACATGGGAATGTAAATATCGTTTCAAGGTCAAGATTTTCCCTGGTGTGTATAGGGGTGTGTGTGTGTGTATGTATTGACAGTCCACCATACTGCTTTCAACGATGTTTGTACTGATTTACATTTCCATCAACAGGGTACAAGGGTTACCTTTTTTCCATATTCTCTCCAGAATTTGTTAATTATTATCTTTTTTATAATAGCCATTCCAAAAAGTATTAAGGTATATTTCATATTGGCTTTACTTTCAATTTCTCTAATTATTAGTGCCACTGTGTAGTTTTTTCCATATATCTATGGGCCATTTATATGTCTTCAGAGAAATGTTTATTCAAATCTATTGACCATTTTTGGTCAGGTTATTTACTTTTTCACTATTGATTTGTATGAGTTTCTCATATGCTTTGGATATTAACTTCTTATCAAATGAATGGTTTGCAAATAGTTTCTTCCATTCTTTATGTTGTCTCTTCACTCTGTTGATTGTTACCTTAGCTGTACAAAAACTCTTTTGTTTGATGTATTCTCACTTGTCTATTTTCCCTTTTGTTGCCTGTATTTTGTCATATCCCCAAAAATCATGGCTTAAACCAATGTCATAAAGATTTCCTTCTTTTTTTTTCTTTTAGTTTTATAGTTTCAGGCTCTATGTTTAAATCTTTAATTCATTGAATTTGAGTATATGGTACATTTGAGGGATTAATTTCATTCTTCTTTATGTACAAGATATAATCATAAGGTGTATGGTGACATTTTCATTAATTACCAACTGCATATAGGGTAATGCTCTCATAAATTATAATGGAACTGAAAAGTTCTTATTGCCTAGTGATGCCATAGCCTTCATATCATTGTAGTGAAATTATTTATTTTTTATAAAGTTAGTATAGCCTAAATATATAGTGAATATAAAGTTTACAGTATAGTACAATAATATTAGGCCTTCATATACACTCAACACTCACTCACTGACTCACCCAAAGCAACCTCCAAAATCCTGTAAGCTCGTTTTCATGGTAGGTGTCATTTACAGGAGTAATATTTTTTATTTTTATATACTATTTTATTATATTTTTCTGTGTTTAGATATATCAAACCATCATTTTACAATTGTCTATTGTATTTATTAAAATAATATGCTGTATTGGTTTGTAGCCCAGGAGTAAGAGATTATATCATATAGTCTAGATATGTGGTAGGCTTTGCCATCCAGGTTTGTGTTAACACAATCTATGATGTTCACACAGAAATAAAGTGGCCTGATACACTTCTAAATATATTCTCATCATTAAGAGAATCATAACTGTATTTGTATTTTCTTTCTACCTCTTCATTACACATCCCTGACATTAAGTGATGAGTGATATTGAGTTTTTCCAGCACCATTTACTGAAAAGATTGTGCTATCCCTATTGTGTGTTCTTTGTAGCTTTTTTGAAAATCAACTGACTGTCAATGTGTGGGTTTATTTGAGGAGTCCCTATTCTGCTCCATTCATATGTTTTTTTGTCAGTATCAAGCTGTTTTGACTATTATAGCTTTGTAGTCTACTTTAAAATCAGGTAGTATGATGTCTCTACCAGCATCATACTTTTTGCTGAAGATTGCTTTGGCTATCTGGAGTCTTTTATGGTTGCACAGAAATTTTAGAATTTTTTGTCTTCTATTTCTATAGGCCAGACATGGTGGCTCATGCCTCTTATCCTAGTACTTTGAGAAGCTGAGGTGGGAGGTATCCTTTACAGGATAACCCTTTACATGAGTTTAAGCCCAGCCTGGACAATACAGTGAGACCCTATCTCTAAAATAAGTCATTGGAATTTTGATAAAATTATATTATATCCATAGATCCCTTTGGGTAGTATGAATATTTTAAAAATATTAACTCTTTCCGTCTATGAACATGGAATATCTTTCCATTTATATGAATCTTCTTTAGTATTTGTTTTATCTATCTTTGATAGTATTCAGTGTCCACATCTATCATCTGTTTGGTTATATTTTTCCTAAATTTTTATTGTTGTTGTTGCTATTGTCAGTAGGATTCTTTTGTTGATTTCTTTTACAAATAATTCACTGTTAGTGTACAGAAATGCTACTATTATTCAGCCTTGATTTTGTATCAAGTAATTTAATTTGTTTCTAACAGTTTTATTTCTTTGTTGGACATTAGTCAGGGCATCTTGTTTATTCTCACATATCTTTAAATTTTCCAAAATTCTTTATGTTATTGTCATTTAGTTTCATGTGATTGTGATTAGAAAAGATACTTGATATGATTTTAATACTTTCAAATTTGTTAAGATTTGTTTTTTGGCCTAACATATGATCTAACCTGAAGAATGGACCACATGCACTTGAGAAGAATGTGTACGCTGCTGATGTTGTATGGAATGTTCTGCTTATGTCTGTTAGGTCCCTTTGGTCTAAAGTGTACTTTAAAAGTCTGATGATTGAATGATCTGTCCATTTCTGAAAGTGAGTCATTAAGTCTCATATTGTTCCTATTTTTTTCCAGTGTATTTCTCCCTTCAGCTATTAATATTCTTTATAAATTTAGGTGCTCCAACGTTAGGTGGATATATATTTACAATTTCTATATCCTCTTGATGAATTAATCCTTGTATCACAACCTTGATAGATAGGTTTGGTGATGATGATATCCACCAGCTTTTGTTTGTCTGAGCAGGACTTTATCTCTACTTCATTTCTGAAGGACATGTTTGCTGGGTACAGTGTTCTGTGTTGGCAGTTATTTTACTTTAGCAGATATCATCTCATTCTCTCTTCACCTGTAAAGTTTCTGTTGAGAAATCTCTTACTAGCCTCATTGTAACTCCCTGATATATAATTAGCTCCTTTTCTCTGGATAATTTCAATAACTTCTTTTTGTCTTTAATTGTTGACAGGTTGATTATAATATGTCTTGCTGTAGCTTAGTTTGGGTTTAATTACATCAGATTTCTCTGAGCTTTTTTGTACTTGGATATTTATATCATCCCTCTGATGTGGAAACTTTTATGGTATTATTTCTTTAAATAATATTTCTACCCTTTGTCTTTTTCTTCTCCCTCTTATACTCCTATAACTTGAATATTAGCTCCTTTAATGCTGTCCCAGATATTCTGTAAGCTTTATTTATTTCTTTTCATTATTATTTCCTCATAGTATATATTTTCAAGTAAGTATAACCAGTCTTTGAGTACACAAATTATTTCTTCTCTTTGATCAATTCTGTCTTCATATTTTCTATTACATTTCATTTTATTCACTGTTTTTCAGCTCCTGGATGTTTAATTTATATGTCTAAACATATATATTTATGAATATATGTGTATATATTTACATAATATATATGAAACATTTTATTGTCTTCAAATTTGTTTTTCTCATTTTATTGTTTACCTTTATTTTTAAAAATTTGTTCAGCTTCCTTAAATTAATTATTTTGAATTGTTAGTTTGTATATCTTTATTATTATTATTATTATTATTATTGTGGTTTTTGGCTGGGGCTGGGTTTGAACTTGCCACCTCCAGCATATGGGGCCTGTGCCTTACTCCTTTGAGCCACAAGTGCTGCCCTGTATCTCTATTTTTTTTTTTTTTTTTGCATCAGTTACTTAGAGATTCTTTTGGTGTTCTTTTGGTGTTGTTTTATCTACTTCATTCTCCATGCTTTTCATTGCCTTATGTTGACATCTGCACAGTTGAAGATATAGGGATTTACTTCAGTCTTTGCAGATTGGCTTTGTCTAGGAAAATCCTTCAACATTGAGTTTTTCTAGAGATTCTTGTAGACTGTCCTGCATGGGCCATGGCTATGCTTGCTGTTGGAATTTTTAGACTGGTTCTGACTTGGTTCCTTGGTCAGCAGGTGGCTGAACCTGATACCTGGATCTACTGGGTTTGGCCAGAAGCTGAATCCACTGAGGTGGACATGTTGATTAGGTTCCTAGGGCAAATATAAGTCAGTATTTGTGGAGCTATCCTGAAACGTGGGTGCAAAGGAGTTCATCTGTTGCTTGAGTGAATTGGAAGTTTGAGTCTTCAGGTGGCAGGCAGGTGCTGGAATGAGCCTACAGCAGTGATTTTCAACTGGTGTGCCGTGATACACTGGTGTGCTGGGAGAGGCTCTGAAGTGTGTCATGAAAATTTTTGAAGATCATTAATTAAAATATTCTCCAAAGAAGCTGAAAGCATAGTAAGTTTCTTTTTTTTTTTTTTTTTAACTTTTTGTTAACTTGATCAATGTAATTTAATTGTGCTACAGAAGGTTAACTATAGGTTCAAGTGTGCTGTGAGATTAAAAAGGTCGAAATACATTGGCTTATAGCCTAAGTTCATGGAACTGGCCTGGTCTGAAACCAGACCACTCAGGGGTTGGCTTTTATCCCAAATTTCTATGACTTGATATCATATCTCATTCCATGAGGGCCAGCCTGGCCATAGGCCAGGGTTCACTGGCATGTACCTAGACTATGTGTCTTCTGGAGCATGAGGCTACAGGGACTTGCCTGGAAGGTGGGGCACAGGAACCAGCCTGGCACTGGGCATGCTTGAAGCTTGTGTCCACAGGTTCTAGCCTGGTACTTGAAGTAAGGAGTAGTGACCTGGTACTGGGGTAGGCCCTAGGACAGGGGCTGTAGGGACTGACTTGGTTCTTGCCTGGTCTGAAATCCAGAGCTGCCCTGTACCCTGAAGCTGCAGGGTTTGGCCTCAAATTGAGGTAACCTGGGATCTCTCTTCATGGGAGCGAGCCTGGAGGCTGGTTCTACTGGTACTGACCTGTTGATAGAGCTTCAGTTTCTGGGATGGTATTGTGTAGGCCTAATATCTGGGATCTTGGGGCCCAGCCTAGTTTTGGAAGTGGTCCAGTACCCAGGGCCACTGAGGGCTTCTCTGCCCTGGGGAGAACCCAGTGCCTGAGTTTGTGGGAGCCTTGCTTCAGAGAATTGGGTCACTGGTGTTGGCCTGGTGGGTGTGGCTTGGAAACTTACTTTACTGGGAAAGCCTGGAGCCTGGATCTATGGAATACCACTTGGTTCTGGGTGGATTTGGTGGCCCTGTCAGGGGCTACTTGCTTAAAGCCAGAGTCTCAAGGATTTGTCTGGTTCTGGGAGGGCCTGAGATCTAAATCGAAAAGGGCAGGGCTGACATCTGGGTTTGCAGTTGCTGTCTTGATGATTAAAACTTAATGGTCTGGCCTGGTGTTTGGCTAGTCTAAAACATGAGATAAGCCTGAAACTTGAGGCCATGGTTTTAGCCTGGGGCTTAGAATTTTGGGGACTCAAACCCACTATGGTCAGCCTGGTAGTGGGACTGGCCTAGAGATCAAGTCTTCTGGGCATGCTTGGAGACTAGGGATATGGGTTCCTACCAATATTGGAGCAGGCCTGAAGCCTTAGTCCATTTGGACTGAGGGGCTGTGGGGCCCTGCTCAGCACTAAGTTTTTCTGTGGTGGATGTAGTCTTAGGGTCTAAGGCAAAATCCATTCCTCACTTTTCTGCCTTTTCCCCACATGGAGTGTATTTCTCTCTTATGTTTTCCAGCCTGAGGTTAGGAGAGTGACATGGATATGGTAAAACCTTCCTTCCTACTCTCTTCAATGTGTATTTTTTTCTTTTCATAACTACTATGTTCCCTGAAAATGTGAAAACTTCATTCCCTCACTACATTCTTTTGCTATTATTATAAAATATATTGAATCCATATCTGTTAAAAACCCAGCATCTATGATAATATTTTTACTGTATATTATAGTATGTTTCTGATAGAACCTGAGAGAAGAGAGGAGCTATTATATATTTATGTGATATGCATTAACTTTTATATATACCCTTTGTTCTAGTTTATAAGTGTGGATATGTGATACCATCTTAAATTTCCTTACTTCAATACAGCTGTAATTCTACCTGCCTCTTCTAGAATGTTATTGTTAAATAATTCACATATCTCTGTTATAGGCCCAAGAATACAATAATTACATGACTTGTTTTATAAGTCAAGAGAAGAAACATGTAATAATACCTTTTTATTATCTATTATGTAATTTAATACTTTAGTAAACTTAGTAAACTTTAGTACTTTTTGTAAGGCAAGACAACTAGCAATGGATTCAGTCAATATTTTTTGTTTATCTATGAGCATATTTATCAACTTTGATTTAAAAAAAATAGTTTTCCTGTATATGAGATTCTTGGCTGACAGTTTTGCCTTTCTTCACTTTAATATACCATCCTATCATCTTTGGGCCTCCATTACTTCTTATGAAAATGCAGTAGTTAATTGTTTGGATCACCATCTATATGATCAATAGTTTCTTCTTTTTCTGTTTTCAATATTTTTCTATTTATTTTACCTTTTAACACTTTGGCCATGTGCCTGGGTCAATATTTCTTTATTTTGATCTGAACTGTAGTTCACTTAACTTCTTGGGCATGTAGTTAATCCTTTTCTTCACATTTGGGAAGTTTCCAAAATTTAGTTATTTATTTATTTTTGTCCTTTTTTTCTTTACTCCTTATAGTATTTCCATTACATGCATTTTGATGTTCTTAATGATATTCTCTCTTTCTCTACTGGATTGTTCATTTTTCTTCATTCTTCTCTCTGTTCTTCAGATTGTACATGTATAGTCCTTGTTCATCTATATTCAAGTGCAATGATTCTTTCTTCTACCAGCTGAGACTCTTTAGTTACTATATCTACTTTTTTCTTTTCCCCTATTTTATTTTTTAGCCCCAGAATTTCCATGTGGTTCTTTTTAATGCTTTCGCTTTATTGACATTTTCTATTTGATGAGATATTATTATCACAAGTTCCTTAATTGTTAAAGCATAATTCATTGCAGTTCTTTCAATATATTAACAATAGCCATTTGAAGTCTTTGCCTAATAAGTTCCCTATCTGTGCCTCTTTAAATCAGATTTCAACTGTCTGCTTGCTTTATTTGCTATTTTGATGATGTCACACATTTCATGTTTCCTTGTATTGCTCATACATTTTTGCTCAGAGAGTCCTCCCCTGTGATTATCTTTTATTTAGAACCCTCAAGAGTTACCCTTAGTCAATGTAAGCCAATCTGTGCCCAAAGATTGTGTGTAGGACTCCTTGGTCATTAGGTTTTCAGCCATTATTGTAGGATGTTTTATGCTTATTTGCCCTTGCCCATGTTCAAACAGAAACTAATAGATTGCAGGTTCCTTCTGTGGTCACACCGGAGTACAGCCTTGGTTATGAACACAGTTTCCAGACTGCCATGAGCAATGATGATATTATTTTTAAGCATGCATTCTAGGAGCTACCCCTGAGTCAGAGTATTATTTATAGTTTAGTCAGTGTTTGGTCAAAAGTTGTGTTCAAACTTCACGTGCAAATAAGGTTTAAGCTCTGTGTTGTTTTAAGCTCTGTATGCATACGGCTTGAAGGTTGTTGTTAAGTCTGTCTTCGTCATGTTCTGATTGCTCCTGATTGGATAGAGCTTCCATAATATGGAGTTGAGATGAGATGTTAGTAATGGAGTGAATTATGGTTTAGAAGGCAGATTGCTACTATTCTTACCCAGATTTAGATATTCTTATATGAGTGTTTTCTTTTAATTTGTAGTATGTTCTTAGTTAAATTCCCAGACTTTGTATGATTTGACTTTTAGAAATCTTTTTCACCAGTGAAATTATTGTGCTAAAGAGAGGGTCCACCAATTTCATTGCTTCATCACTCTGGTGAGAACATTTTTTAAAATAAACTTAAAAACACAAATACTCTTTTTTAAATGATTGATGTATGCCATGGACTATTAATAATACCAATTATTTAAATACTATAATTTCTATTTTAAAAATTCAAGAAACCAAGATCAGTGAATTTCAGTGACTTGTTAAAAGTCACAATATGAATGTGAGAAAATTTAATTTCAATCCATATTTGTTTGATTTCAAAGTCTACATTCTGATTATACTTCTATATTTCTTCATACTGGTATCCTTTATAAGAGCAAAATTTGGAATAAGTTATTTCTTAAGTTCTTTTCATCATTAAGACATAAAAATTACTCCTTGAACTTTCTGTTAAACATAATAGCAAAAGTATACAAAGAATTTCTTAATTCTTATTTTATTTTATCTAATTTCTATTAAAATCATACCAGAAAGGAAACCATACCAGAAAAGCATTTGGACAACATTATTGATGTTAAATAATAGAATTTTGCCTTAAGATTTTAGTAAATTATAGGTGAGACTATTGAGCTCAGCTGACTAATAGCTATTTTAAAGGATCTGACAATTATATTGACCTTTGAAAATTAAACATAAATGTTTCTCTACTATTTCATATTCATAAATAAATAAAATATTCTATAATTCTTCCCTTTAAATTTGTAACTCTCCCTAGCTAACAACTATACTTTTAAAAGCAAATCTTATTTGTTAATCTGCTTAATTTTTAACAACTCTTGAGTTGACATACTATATAATATTTGAGTAATATTATCATAGGGAAGCTCCTCTGTAGCTCATTTAAATTCAGAGAAGACAATCCTACTTTTCAAATGAGTTTGAAATGAAAATTTCATACCGAAATGGTAAAAATGTTTTTCCAAGTGTTTGCATTTTTTAACGGTTATATAAAGAATACATTTGATAGAATGATGATGTAGTTTTTAAGAAGTTAGATTTCAGAGGAAGAAAACCTTAATTCAAATCTCAGCTTTTTCTAGAGTTTTGTAAATGACCCAAGACCAGTTTTGGAGCGCCTATGTAAGTTTCAGCTACTCATATCTATAAGATAAGGAGAATAATGTTACCCACCCTAATTCTTTGATATAAGGTCAAAGAAATAACATAAAGCACTCAGCATAATGCCTGACAAATTGTAAGCTCTACCAAATGGTAGCAATT
>NW_003852401.1:152994-157703 GCF_000181295.1 Otolemur garnettii | reverse complement strand
GCTAATTTGCCATCAAGAATATATTATTCTTAATAACCTGAGATTTTACTGGACTGATAAGATTCTCTTTTCTACTAACAGTATGAAATTTGCTTAAGAGGTTGCTAAAGGGTTTGTTGCTGTTGATGCTGTTGTTGTTCTTAAATTGAACGTTGAAGAAAATTGGGAAATGGTATGAATTCATTACGACAACATATATGTAGCCATGTTCTTTCCCCCTTCAAATCTTTTAGTAGAAGTATGGACTAACTTGGAAAAAATAAAGATTCCAAATACCATAAGATTAATAATAAATGAGAACAGATATTGATAAAGAGTAAGATGCAAGTAATTATCTAGCATATGTTGGTAGTATATTTTTATACAAATTTAATTGCTTTGATGTGTAATTTCAAGAAATCATATTTTAGTTCTAATTGTGAAATCTGACCTCTTCTTTGGCTATTTTTTGCTTATGTGTTACAAAATCACACAAAAAATAATGTAGGTGTAATTACTAATTTCTTGTCTTCAGATTACAAATGTTACATGACTTTTAAAGACTTCCAGCATACAGTGTTTCTTATTTCATCCTAAGCCTTTTATTTCTCACTCTCTTCAATATGACTCTTTTATTACCATGTTTCTAACCTCATGGTTTTCCACAACATAATACTTATCACTGTGTTAATCTGTTAGAGAAAGGCTTCTCTCCTGGAAAATATTCCCTTTGTCCCTTGCATTGTATCTACTGATCTCCCACAAGCCTTCCTCTGAATTTATTTTAAGAATATTTACTTTGAGTGGAAACATAGATTATAACTACATATAAAGTAACAACTTGGAGATTTTACAGGTTTTTCATTTAGAAACATCAATTTACATGTTTTCTGCTGTAGGTGACAGGGACCTTAGAAAACTAAACTTGTTCATTTTTAAGTCTAAGTGCACGAATGAGACTTAGTCATTTCTCTAGTTATAGCTTCTTGGGTGATGTCAATTTTTAAGCAGTTAATCAAAGATTTTAACTAAAATTTATGAAGAAATATTCTATCAAATTTTACCTGAACATTAATTTCCACAAGTTTCTTTTGGGAAATGTATAGATGCTTTAATTTTTGAGTTTATCTTTTTAAATCAAATTCTTTCCCTTAATTAAGATACAGAAATAAAACATAGTGGGAAAATAAAGATGGGATAGGCAACTTAAAAGCAATAAGTATACAAGGCCAACATTTTAAGAGAACTATATCATAGATATGTTAATTTTTAAAATAACAAAAGCATTTCAGAGGAGATAAGTGATTAGTCTAATGAGAAGGGACATTAAGAAAAGGGTATTAAGGCAGGGTGGGAGGAAAACCTGGCTTGCCAAACCAGGAAGTCCAAGGACCCATAAGATTGTGGGCATCAAGTAACCTAGGTAACCAATGACCAGTAGAAAGAAATAACCAATGAACTATAGAAAAGGCCAATACTGCCTGGAGGGGCCGAGAGGACAATGAGAGACTTGCAACCAATTTCAAACAGAGGGGTATTTATATTCCTGCAGACTTTTGCCTCTCTATCTCTCTTACCCTTTCTCCTTCATGAGAGGGACCCACTTCCAACTCTCTTTTGAAGTGCTTTAAACTTTCTCTTTGTTTTTCCAAGACACAATTTCTCTTTGTTACACTGAAACTTGTGCAAGTTACTTTTGCTCTTTATTACATTATCTGTGCTGCTTCAGTTTAATTTCCAGTTTCCAGTCATTTTTGCTTTCAATTACTGCCGGGCCTCATTTGAGCTTTCTAGCTCAGCTGAGTAGTGGAACCAGGTCATCTGGGTTTGGAGAACCAGAACCCCTGACCCCCAGTGAAGACCATCAAATCTACTGTGGAAAAAAATCTGTGCAAAGTGCCCAGATAATAGTTTTAGTTTGTGGGCAGGTGACCAACAATGAGCAAAAGACTTAGAGGAATGAATATGTGAAGCATTTAGTATTCTAATCAAATAAATCTTATAACCAGATTAATCTGATGCATATTTCATGATATGCATAATCATTATTGTGTTGCAATGTGATTAGTCATAATTGCTAAAGGGTTCACAAAAATTACCCTAATTTATATTGTTCATACACAGTCAAACCAAGTCTTTCTGGGGTTAGCTGAAGAAAAAGAAAGGGAAAGGCAGATAGAAGAAATGGAAAGCTCTTCTAAGAAACCACAAATTAAAGGCACCAGAGATCATTTAGCCTAATTCTCTCTTTATACTAATGACTGAATTGGAGACTAAGGAAGAAAGGTATCTATTTGGGTTATCTGACTTCAATGTACAATAATTTTTTTCTTTTCTCCGGCATTGATTCCTTGTCTCTAGAATGTGCAGAATTCAAAATTCCCTGTTTAGTCAAGACAGGAACTGGCAATTATTAGAGTTTAGAGTCGTAAAGTTTCATTTTTCCTCTGCTCTCAAAAAAACAAACTCTGGGACGCATCTTCTGCTGGTGGAAGGATCAGGTGGAGTAACTCGAAATTCTACTCTTCTTTCAGGGAGTCCTAAACCAAATTTGAGGGGGAAGATAAACACCCACCCTAGAAAAGTGACAGGAAAAGAGGAAACTGCAGTGAAAGTAGTGACAGTACATGTCTGCCCTATTCTGCTTCCCAATAGAGGACTTGAAAGTCCTCCTGCTGGAAGTGGCTCTGAAAAAGACCCTGGCGCCTTAGAAATCCTGAGTGAAGCAGTAGGAAAGCTTGAGAACTTTTTCATCATTTGCCAACCTTATCATTTTTCTTATTTGTAACTTTTTTCCAGGTGGAAGAGCAATGATCTATAATGGGGGGGACAAAAACAGATTAATAACTAGGCATATTTGTATCTGATTGGCTACATATTCTTGAGGAGTTCAACCTCTCTGAGTTTAATTTTTCATATATTTTGTGAGAAAAAGTATATTCACCTCATACAGTTCTTATTTGAATAAAATAAGATAATGTATATCAAGATTAATTACAGTTTCAGCACATTGTTTTAGGGAAAGAATCTGACATGAATCTTTAAATTTTCTTTATGTCTTTCTGAGTGTGCCCAAATCACCAGGTTGTGACTGTTACTGTACCCCCAAAGTGAAATAATGCATTGCAACATGCCTCATGTAGTCGCAATGCACTTAGTCCTCTGCGGGACAAAGAAGAGATTAACTCAGTACTTGCTATAAAATGGATTTCTTAGATACACCTGCCTGCACCTTAGAGACTAGGTGTTTCAATTGTCCATCTAGGTTTGCATCGAAAGAATAGATTGGTTTGGGGAAAACTGACATATTAATATCTAGTCAACTGACCCATGAACATAGTACATAACTTCATTATTGTAGGTCTTTTTACTTTATTTTTTTCATGTTATTTAGTTTTTAGTGAACAAATCTACACCGTTTGTTAGACTTGTGATATGTGATACTACTATAAATGATAATTGTTGAAAATTAAATTGTAAATTGTTATAATCACTAGTACAAAAAAACAAGTTGTGGGTGGCACCTGGGGCTCAGTGAGTAGGCACCGGCCCCATGTACCAAGGGTGGTGGGTTCAAATCCGGCCCAGCCAAACTACAACAAAAAAATAGCTGACTGTTGTGGCAGGCAACTACTCGGGAGGCTGAGGCGAGAGAATCACTTAAGTAGCTACTTAAGTAGCTCGGGAGTCCCAGCTACTCCGGAGGCTGAGGCAAGAGAATCACTAAAGCACAAGAGCTGGAGGTTGCTGTGAGCTGTGACACCACAGCACTCGACCGAGGGTGATCAAGTAAGACTCTATCTCTTTAAAAAAAAAAAAAAAGTTGTGGATTCCCCTAAACTCAGAGGTTTTTCTTCCAGAAAATGGCCCCTCTGTCACTCCAAGCCATTTGTGGATTGGGAATGATGATACTTTTTTTTTTTTTACTATTTTTTCCATGAATAATAAAGTCCTCTATCTCTAACTTAGGAGTCTCACTTCTTTTTTCAGCATCCAGCGACTTGTTACACCATTGAATTTATTTAAATAGAGCAAAATCAATATTATCATTAAAGAAAGGATAATATTGTTTTTATTTTTCCAGGCAAAATAATGCACACTGAAACAGTTAGTAAAATTGTCAGACACACTTAATAAAATCCTACCATAAGTCATAAGATATATATTGTCAAATACATTTTTTGAAGTGATGATATTGAGACTTAGGTTTGAACAGCTTGAAACATATGTAAATATTGGGGTTCTGGTGATATCAGGAGGTAGAACAGTGGCAACAGTAAAAAATACAAGTAGAATAGCCCTTTGAATAGTTTTCTTGATTCTGTCAAAGCCAGCCGTGGCCCTTCTCCTAGATGCCATGAACAACTAATTTCCAATCAAGAAGAGTAGCCAGAGGGAGATAATTTTGTAGTAATTCATTTAGAAAACTAGAGGTAGATAAAGAGGGATGTGTTGTGTGCAGAGAATATCTGATAGCACATGATCATTCATTCCACAGGTCACAATTTAACTACACATATGGGCATGCTATTTAAGCAGTATTCTACACGTTCATGAATGCTGAATGTATATTTTTCACATAAGAAATTTATTGCCTGTGGCTCAAGCGGCTAAGGTGCCAGCCACATACACCTGAGGTGGCGGGTTCGAATCCCCAGCCCAGGCCCGCCAAACAACAATGATGGCTGCAACCAAAAAATGGCCAGGCGCTGTGGCAGGCGCCTGTAGTC
>NW_003852401.1:139428-152974 GCF_000181295.1 Otolemur garnettii | reverse complement strand
AGCTACTTGGGAGGCTGAGGCAGGAGACTCGCTTGAGCCCAGGAGTTGGAGGTTGCTGTGAGCATGATGCCATGGCACTCTACCCAGGGGTATAGCTTGAGGCTCCGTCTCAAAAAAAAAAAAAAGAAATTTATTATAAAAACTATTCTGTGAAACACTCGGCATAAAATATCTAGGTTTTCAAAACACCTAGGACAGTTTCAGAAGTAAGCAATCTCCTCTCTCTATTTACTAAGTTCAGCATAATACATTTATGATACAGAGAGTTTGGAGACATTTTAGTCTAGCTCCCAACTCTGCACAGCTCCTAGTCCTCCTTATTTAAAACACAGAGTAGCAGAGGTTGTTTGGCCTTTATACAAGAAAAAAAAGTGATAATTATGGAATATGACAGATTAATTTTGGATCCTGGATTTCCCATTTTCTGCCTCTGTGGCCAGGGCCAGATATTTAACCTCTGTGGAACTCATTTTTTAATGTATTCTATGAATATAATAATACTACCTGGAAAAGGTAACTTGGTAAGGCAATTTAGCAGGTACCCACTGAATGGGACTTCTCATACCTCCAAGTTACACAGCTCTTCAGTGAAAAAGATAGCTGCAATCTGGAGACTTTTTACTATTTAATAGGCCAGCAACCTTTTTTCCCGGATGGCTCAGAAGAAGCATATTCACACAAAACCCCAGGGAGAAGGGTAGGGAAGTTCTTATAGGTAAACACTTATGCTCTAAGAGTGACTCCAGGAGAAATAATCCTATGGAGCAAGGTTCACTGATCTGGGGCTGCAGTATTGCCGAACACCCCAGGACTTCTCTAAAACCTCCCTTTGATTTGAAATGAGAGGGTCTATATATTTGTTTTTAATCTTTACAGGAAAATATTTCATTCATTTAGCTCTTACCTCCTCACTTTTAAAAGGACAGTGATCACAAATGTGAAGGCAAAATCAAGGAAACAAATTAGCCACTCTCTTCAGAATCAGTCTTCAAAGAAAGATTATGTCCTAAGTCAGAGCAGTTAATATCTTTCATGGCAATTAAGCCTAAACTGCTTACAGCTCTAAAAGTAAACCACAATATACCTAAGGATGGAGCAGCCAATGGGGGGAAATTTCATTTTCTTGCTCTTTTTATTTAATTAACCTTAAATAAGAAAATGAATTTGGGGTCAGAAATGGGAAAGGAAAGAGAGTTTGGAAAAGCAGCCAAGGGGTACAGCAGAGAGCGTATCTTACAGGTTAGAAGAACCTGCTTTTGAATTAGAGAGAGCTGTGTCATTGGCTGTGTGACTAAAAGAAAACTTAGGAAGTAACTCAGCCTCTCTACACCTTCATGTGTACATATACACACAGTAAGGTAAGATGTTATCTGGGCCAGAAAAATAAATTATGTAAAGTACCTGGCACTTAATAAGTACTCAGTAAAAGGGAAATTAGTATGAATTGAGAGTAAAATTCAAGATTGATTAATTTTGCATTCCAGTAATTCCTAACTTATGAGTGGATTTTGATTTTTTCCCCATTCCAACTTTTATTAAATGAGAACACATGCACACATAGTATGTCTTTTTCTAAGGCCTCTGTTTGCCTACAATTTAATGCTCTATTTCAGGGGTCCTCAAACTTTTTAAACAGGGGGCCAGTTCACTGTCCCTCAGACCATTGGAGGGCTAGACTGTGGGCCCCAGGACAAGTCTGCAGGACAGGCAGTGGCTGCAAAAACACCCAGTGGGCCTGAGAAATGTCCTAGGCAGGCCACATGTGGCCCAAGGGCCATAGTTTGAGGATGCCTGTAGAAAATACAATCCAGAAGGATCAGCAGCCAGTAATCAGTACCATTAGTTTCTATTTATGTAATAATGCTTCTATATTAGATCCACTTCCTGTTGACACAGTGAGGTTCCCATAAAATCTTAAATGGTTTATGGATGTTACTGATCACCCCAAATCAAGACTGCTTCTAAATGTAAAGTAATACTTTCTTTTCTATAGTTCATAATTTTTGCCTATATAGAGTACTGAATAATTCTCATTAGTCCCACTAAACAACCCTGAATTTATGTTAGAAAGCTGAGGTTTTAGCAATTTTTAGGGTGCTGTTTTATAAGAATTATTTTTTTTCTTCAGTTTCTGTTAGTGACCCAGTAATTGTTTTCATGGCTCTCCAGTGAAGTGTGGAGTGCTCTGATAGCATGTCAACAAAATATCAGATATTGGGACAGATACTCTGTGAGTATTATTGTGATTGATTGCCTATTTGAATCTTTCTGCTCCCAGCTGGTCCTTGGACATTGTATCAAGGAAGATGGAAACTGTAGAAAAGACATTTTAAACACATTAAAAGTTATACTCTATAACTTTATAGAAAGCAGAGATGAGCAGGAAGTAAAGGACCAGAAAGGCTCATCACTAGATCACTGAAGAGAACATTATTTATCTATGAAATATCCACGTTTTTCTAGACAGCTGGGCAAATTAGAACAGTTTATATAGCTGTGAGGCTCTAGTAACATTAACTTAAAAATTCTGCTTGTTTTCTAGTGGTTCTGCCTGGGTCTCACAGTGGGGAATGACATTGCCACTAATAATCTGATTTATCTAAAGAAACAGGAGACAAGTTAGAGGAGGACAAACATAGATCCTACTTTAAGAAATGCTATCCAATCTAACAAGCATCATCATCTACCATTTTCACTGATAGACTCAAGGCATTTATTCAGAGCTTGCCAAGTTATACACATCAATAAGGCATATTCCTTCCCCTCAAGAAGCTTATTATATAGATAATTCTAGTAGAATGTTACAAAATACCAACAGAAATATTTTTGCTTCTAGAAGAAAAAGAGCATTTCTTTTAGCAAAGCGAACATTTGAATATAATTATAATCATCTTTACTTTCAAAAAATAATTAATAAGTATAATACTTCTATGAATGAGTCAAGTGGAGGCCTAAATAGCTAGTTTGCATTGAATATGTTCAACAAATAATTGGAAATAGTTGGTCTATCCAAGCCATCCCAGACATCAGCCATTGTTGATGTATTCACAAATACCTTTCCTCAGTCTGAGCAAGGGAAACAAAATTTCAAGAAATTCATCATCAGAAATATTTAGGTTATTGATTTCTCCCTTAAAATGCTTTTCAAATTTCCTACTTAACATATCAAGCTTTCATACAGAAATATTCTTTGAGAAATAGATAAATTAATCCTAGGAGGTACCTGCTTTTATTAAGAAAGGAAAAAGAAAATAACAAGGGAAATATATTTAGACATTTCTTAAGCAAAAATGTCTCTATTTATAACATCAGTCCAGTGACCCAACACAGATAACAATTTTGCCAGTTGGTTGAATAAGAGCTATAAAACACCTCCTGAGAATGAAAAGGATACCTGAGAAGATACAAAGGAATGAGTCAACATGATCCCTGCCCTTGAGGAGTTTAAAGTTTAACAGAATAAAAGGGCAGGTTCTTATGGAAAAAAGAACGTGTGTGTATGTGTGTGTGTGTGTGTGTGTGTGTGTGTGTGTGTGTAGGCACACGAGAAAATAACCACCTCTTCAGAATTATATAAATCTGACTTTCGGTGATTTGTAGAAGATAATATTATCATGACTTAATATTAC
The DNA here is from genome assembly GCF_000181295.1 of Otolemur garnettii. Lineage (NCBI taxonomy): Eukaryota > Metazoa > Chordata > Mammalia > Primates > Galagidae > Otolemur > Otolemur garnettii. The sequence continues at coordinate 149,345 of NW_003852401.1, read as the reverse complement.
AAAAAATAAAGAAGAAGAGCTACATCTTTTAGTGAAAACTTTAAGGAAAATAATGTCCTATAGTGATGCCCTTACGTGAGTAAAGACAAATTATGAGACTCATTTTTCCGGGTGAAAAATAGGAGATTTATCTCACCTCCTTTTACTTTAAACATTTACTTACTTTAGAAAACTTCTAAATAGTTTCTTCTTCTTTTTGTAATGTATACAAGTACTTTTGAAAACTAGATAGGATTTTGTCAGCCTTAGGAAACAGAAGTGTCTTTGCCTTCTCTTAGTACCTTAACTGCAGTACACATCATATTCTGGTTTAATACTTACCTATTCAATAGTAAAATACTTTTATTTCTGTACTCTCAACTTTTGGACAGGATTTCTGGCTTGGGAGAAGATAACTGTTTTGTTTTGTTTTTAAATTCAGTTTTCCCAAAACAAGTCAGTTACTTCTCGCTTTCTGAGGTTGAAAACCCATTGAGTTCACTGTCCTAAATTGGGGTAGACTAAAACACAGACTAAACACAGTTTGACTAAACCCAGGTTGTTTGTTTTGTCAACACAACCCAAGTCAACAAGAAATTTTGCTAGCCTCTCATGAAGCCCCTCCAGATACCTCACAGATATCCCAATTCCAACCTTTTGCTTCAAAAATAACTGTTGTCAAAATCAATACAAAAACAGCAGACTTGAACAGGAGTACAGACCAAATGGACCTAACAAACAAACATAAACATTTTACACAAGAGAAAAATAATATATATTCTTCCCAACAACACACAGAATGTTCTCTGGAATAGATCATACGTTAGGTCACAAACCAAGTCTTAAAACATTTAAGACTGAAATCACACCAATTAAACTATCTTCTCCTACCAAGTAGAATGAAACTAGAAATCATTAACAGAAAGAAAGTGGAAAAAATTCCTAATATGTGGAAGCTAAATAACACACTACTGAAAATCACTAGGTCAAAGAAAATCAAAGCGAATTTCGAAAATTTCTGAGACAGAAAATATAAAAATACAACTTACCAAAACTTAAGGGATCAGCTATAATAATGTGAGAGAGAGAGAGAGAGAGAGAGAGAGGAATAACTCAAATAAAATCAGAAATGAAAAGGAGGCCATTAAAACAAGTGCCTCACAAATAAAAAGGATAATTGAGACTGTTCTGAATAATTATATGCCTACAACTTGGATAACCTAGAGAAGATGGAAACTTTCCTGGAAACATATAATCTACTAAGACTGAATCAAAAAGAAACAGAAAGGCTAAACAAACCAATAACAAATAAGGAGATTAAAGTAGTAGCCAGATCCTCCCAGCAAAGACAAGTGCAAGATCAGATGACTTCATCGATGAATTTTACCAAATATTGAAAGAGGAATGAATTCCAATCCTTTCTAAAGTCTTTAGAAGAAGCAAAAAGACAAGGAGGAGTAGAAGGAGGAAGAGGAGGATGAGGAGGAAGAGAAGGAGAGTTATTCCAGTTTGTTTTGTGAGGCCAGCATAACCTTGATACCAAAGCCAGAAAAGAAAAATGTACACCAATATCTCTAAGAAAATGGAGATTTTCTCCATTTTTTTCCTTAAAAAAAACTAGGGAATCTAATTCAATAACATGTTAAAAAGATTATACACAAGACCAAGTGGGTTTTATCACTAGGATCTGAGATTGTTATAACATATACAAATCAATCAATGTGAAATATCATATTTAACTGTATAAAAGATTAAAACTACATGTTCACCTCAATAAATGCAGAGAATATGTTTGACAAAGTTCAGTGCAGTGTGTTTTAAAAACTCTTTAACAAAATAGTAATAGAAATAAATTTTAAACACAATAAAGGTTTTATATATATATAACAAGCCCATAACAAATATGAAAATCAAAGGAGAAAAAACTAAAACACTTTCTTCTATCTTTTAGAAGACAAGAATGTATACTCTCCCAGTTCTATTCAATATAGTCTTGATAACAGTAGCAAGAATAATAAGACAAGAAAAAGAAATAAAGGGCATCTATATCATAATTAAAGAAGTAAAATAATCACTATTCGCAATAACATGATTCTGTATGTAGAAAACACCTATACTAGGATGGGTGCAATGGCTCACACCTGTAATCCTAGCACTCTAGGAGGCCCAGGTGGGTGGAATTTCTGAGCTCATGGGTTCAAGACCAGCCTGAGCCAGACTAAGACCTCATTTTTAAAAGTAGCCAGGTATGGTGGCAGGTGCCTATAGTCCCAGCTATTTGGGCGGCAGAGGCAAGAGAATAGCTTAAACCCAAGAGTTTGAGGTTGCTGTGACATATGATGCCATGGAACTCTACCAAGAGTGACAAAGTGAGACTCTGTCTCAAAAAAAGAAAACCCCCTAATACTCAACCAAAATTGTTATCATCACTAATAAAGGAATTAGATAAAATTGCAGTCTACAAAATCAACACACAAAAATTAAATCAGCAGTGTTTCTTTATACTTAAAATCTATGTGAAAAGGAAATTAAGAAAGCTATTGCATTTATGATAGCATCAAAAAGAATAAATATCCAGGAAGAAATTTAACCAAGGAGGTAAAACCCCTGCACGCTGAGAACTAAAACATTGATGGAAGAAATTGAACAAGATACAAACAAAGGAAAAGTTTCCCATTCTTATTGATTGGAAAATTAAAAGCAATTCCAAAATTCTAAAATTCTAAAATTCATATAAAACTATGACTTAAAAGAGCCTAAACAATCTTGAGAAAAAAAAAGAAGAAAAATTACAAGCATAATACTTTTTAATACCAAGTTATATGACAAATTTATAGGAATCCAAAGAGTATAAAAATGGCTTAAAAATAGAAATACAGACCAATGGAACAGAACAGAGCCCCCAAATAAACCCAAGCATATACAGTCAGAGGCAGATCCCTCAGATATAGATTAATGCCCCTCCCAAGGAGGGGAGGGAGGGAGTTCTTGCAGAGATGAGATTAGTTTTTGCAGGAATGGTTGCTCCTCAGGTTTTGCTTCTTTGCAAGTGCTTGCTTTCCCCCTAACCTTTTACCATGTTCTGACATAGCATGAACACCCTCATTAGAAGCCAAGCAGATGTCAATGCCATACTTCATGAGCTTCCCAGGCTATAGAACCATGAGCTAAGTAAACCCCTTTTGTTTATTAATTCTCAGCCTCAGCTGCCCTGTCATATCAACACAAAATGGACTAAGATAAATATAGGAGGAAGAGAAGGAGAGTTATTCCAGTTTGTTTTGTGAGGCCAGCATAACCTTGATACCAAAGCCAGAAAAGAAGATGTGTATAACAAGGAAAGTATAGTCACTTAAATAAAGTGTTGAAAAACTAGTATCTACATACAAAAAATGAAATAGGATTCTTATCACATCATACACAAAATAAACTCAAAATGGATTAAAGACCTAAATCTAAGAACTAAAAGCATAAAACTCTTTAAAGAAACATATAGTAAAGGTCCTTGACATTGGCCTTGGCAATGATTTTTTAAATATCACACCAAAAGTTCAGGAACCTAAAGCAAAAATAAACAAGTAGGATGCAACAAACTGAAAAGTTTTTGTACAACAAAGGAAACAATCAACAAAATGAAAAGCAGCCTATTGCTTGGGAGAAGACATTTGCAAATCATACATGTTATAAGGGATTAATATCCAAAATATATAAGCAACTTACACAACTCAATAGCAAAAAAAAAAAAAAAAAATTCAGTTAAAAATGGGTAAAGGATAGGAATAAATATTTTCCCAAAAAAGATACAGAAATATAAGGTGTTCAACATTACTAATTGTCAAGAAATCCAAACCAAAGACAAAAGAAGAGACCAACACACCCTTGTTAGGATGCCTATTATCAAAAAAACAATATATCACAAGTGTTGGCAAAGGTGTACAGAAAAAAGTACTCTTATATGTTGTTGGTAGGAATGTAAATTAGAAGATCCATTCATTATGCAAAACAGTATATGGAGGTTCTCCCCAAATTTAATAATTGAACTACCAGCAATCCCTTTTCTACATACACAGTATATAGCCAAAAGAATGAAATCAGTGTCTCTTAGATATCTCCGTGTTCACATGTTCATTGAAGTCGTTCATTATTTGCAATATCTGAGATATACAATAACTTAAGTGTCAACAAATGAATGGATAAATTGTGGTGTGAATATGTGTCTCTGTGTGTGTGTGTATGTATTCACACACACACATACAAACAATGGGATATTATTCAGGCTTAAGAAAAGGAAGGACACTCTGTCATTTATGAAAACATGGAGGGACCAGGGGAACTTTATGCTAAAAGAAATATGCCAAATACAGAGGAAAGAAATGCATAATCTCACTTACATGTGTAATTTATGAAACAATGAATACATAGAGAAAGTAGAATGGTGGTTACAGGTGCAGAAGGGAGTAGAATAATGGTTAGATTTAGGTCAAAGGGTACAAAGTTGCAGTTAGGTAGGAGGAATAAGTCTAGAGATCCATGTATAACATGATCACTGCAGTTAATAATAACTGTTTTATATGGGAGGCCAAGGAGGGTGGATTGCCTGAACTCAGAAGTTCTAGACCAGCCTGAGTAAGACCAAGACCCTGTCTCTAAAAGTACCCAGGTATTGTGGCAGATGCCTGTAATTTTAGCTACTTGGGAGACTAAGGTAGGAAGATCACTTGAGCCCAAGAGCTTGAGGTTGCTGTGAGCTATGATGACATTGCACTCCACTGGGGTAAGAAAGTGAGACTCTGTCTCATAATCTCATAATAAATAATAATAATTGTTTTATATACTGAAAATCTACTAAGATAATAGATTTCTCTTACCACATTAAAGAGAGAGCATTATATTAATTTGCTTGACTATAGAACTCAATTCATTATGTATACATATATTAAACATCTTGTTGTACACCTAAAAAAATGTAAGAACTGAAACTAAACCAAAGAATAACACTTACTGACTTTTATAATAATGACTTCTTTGAATTCCTTATGCTTTCTATTACTTGAGTATGCATCCTTAGACATTCTAGTTAGGTCTTGCTCATTAAAAAAAAAAAAAAATTACACATGCCTTTTAGGTTTCTTTCAATCTACAGTTCCATCCTCATTTCTTTCTTTTCCTTATAAATGTCTGTTAAAGAACAAAGGGCATCGAACTTGAAGATTTTCCAGTATGGATAGTGCTGTGTTGTGTTATCAGGAGGCACAAAAATTTTAATTTTCTCTTCTTGTGATATTATCAAAAACTAATGATTACTGCAGACCTGTGTAATCATGGATATGCAAAACAGTAATATTAAGTTATATCTTTTTTTTTTTGAGACAGTCTTACTGTAGAGTGCTGTGGTGTGATAGCTCACAATGACTTCAAACTTTGGGCTTAAGCATTCTCTTGATGCAGCCTCCCCAGTAGCTGGGACTATAGGCACCACCGCAACACCCATCTATTTTTAGAAACAAGGTCTTGCTCTGGCTTTGGCTGGTCTTGGACTGTGAGCTCAGGCAATCCACCCACTTTGGCCTCCCAGAGAGTCAAGATTACAGGCTTGAGTCACAAGTTATAGCATTTTTTAAAAAAAAATTACTATGTGAAATGATTTATAGGGAGACATTTCCCTAATAAAGAGACACTACCCCTTTTTGGCTACTAGAATTACAAGAATATGGGAAGGGGAAAGTAAATGCTTGATGTTTTCTTGTTATTTGTTAGTACACAAGATAACAAATTGGTTCCCTGTCATCCTACAAAGGTAACTAATATTACCTTTTGAATAAGGTAACATTTTAATATCATTTTAAAATATCATTTTGAACTCATCAATTTAAATATTTCAAAGGTTTCAATATATTCAAATTGGTATCTTAATTGAAGATCAAATTGCTCTCTTTTTGAGCAGTAGGAACATTTTCAAGTTGGTTCTTAAGCCCTTATAACATTATCTTACTAGTTTTGGGGATATATGTATATATATATATATTTATATATATTTACTATCTGATGTAGTGGAATGTTCCAGATTTATCTTGCACAATTTCTGCCCCAAACACTGGATCAACTATCCCCTAAGAACTCTGGTCTTTCTTAGTGGGAAATGGCATTTCAAGAGCACAAAGCTAAATACTGAGGATGCTTATCACTAGTTGTTGATATTTCCAGACCTGTTCAGTAGACAGGCTGAAAAATACACATAAACACACACACACAACATATATACATGTATATACACATTCATATGTTTAATTTTTTAAATATACCATCTCATGAGTTTATGTTGATATTTGAATTCAAATGCAATACTAGATGCTTTTAACTGAATTTTTCTATATTGCATCTGTATCTTTCTCTACATTGAGAATCTTAATTCCCAATAGCAGGTGGTATGACACAACTGGAATATCTCATAATTTGTGATTTTCTTTATCCACGGCAAGGCTATACACATAAAATATGCATAATGGTCTCAGAACAGCAAAACTATTACACACTATTACATTTTACCACATTGAGAATACTTTCAAAGAAATAAGAATAGAATTAGACTATCCTATAGTTTTTCAATTGTTCTCACCCCATATTATACAAACAGTAAGGATATCATGATATGACTGCTACCAATTATAATTCTAAATAGATTTAATTGTTTTTGCATATACTATCATTATTTTCTCTCAATTTTTTAAATTTAATGGTGCTCTATATTTATTTTGTTAAACTATACAGCCACAAATACATACTCCTTTTAAGCCCTCGATTAATCTTAATGTTATAGGTAAGTAAATATCTAATGCTTAACATTATTCCTTAGTATCAATGTTTCTAAAGGTATTTTAACTATATAAAACTTATTCTCTAGATTTTGTTAAGAAGTACTAAGTAGAGAAATACCACGTTAGTTCTTACATGTTAAAAAATTTTTTAACGTCTTTTATTTATTTTTTTTTTTTTGAGACAGAGCCTCAAGCTGTGCCCCTGGGTACAGTGCCGTGGCATCACAGCTCACAGCAACCTCCAACTCCAGGCCTCAAGAGAGTCTCCTGCCTCCGTCTCCCAAGTAGCTGGGACCACAGGCACCTGCCACAACGTCTGGCTATCTTTTTTTGTTGTTGCAGCCATCATTGTTGTTTGGCGGGCCCAGGCTGGATTCGAACCCACCACCTTAGGTGTATGTGGCTGGTGCCTTAGCCACTTGAGCCACAGGCCCTGAGCCACATCTTTTATATTTGAAAGTACATTTTACTGTATAACACTTACCATACAATTTCATTTTTTAATATTAAAATATTACTTCTTTTTCTTTTGAACAAGGCATTACTATTAAAAAGTATAATGGAAATTTCATCTAATTTTCCCTTTAAGATATGTGCAATTTTTACTTAAATGGCTCAGATTTGTTTTCCATTTTTAAAATCCATATATTTATTCAAAAATTTTGATGCTATCTATTCTGGATCATAATTCTTAGGTACAGAGTACTCTTTAAATATGGGCTTTCAATAGTTTTCAGGAACATTTTAACAATTATAATTCTTATTTCAACTTCTCATACTATTTCAACCTTTTTTGGGTTGTTTTTATCTTCTGAAAGGATTGTATGCTCCTCTTTCTGCTATTTTCTTAAATACTGTGTGGGTTTTGGACTCATTACTTTTTTAAATCATAAATTTGTACATTGATGCATTTATGGGGTTTAGGGTACTGCTTTGATATAAATGTGAAATGCTTACATTGAACTAAGTAACACATCCATCACAATTATACTCATTTCTTAATAGTTTTGAAATGTACCATTGCATCATGCACATTAGGTAAGGTCCCCCCAAATACCCTCCCTCCTCCCATATCCCCTTGCCCTGCCTTCTCTCTCTTCCCTTCTGCTTTCTGGACTATAGTTATGTTTTGCCATTCATATGAGTGTGTAGGTGATTATATATTGATTTCATAGTAGTATTGAGTACTTTGGCTAAAAAAAGTGGCCTCATTACTTGTCTGCTGTTCATTTTTATATTAGCTTCTCTAAACTTGAAAGGCAGGCCCCAGATAGTTTTTCTAACTTCACAGGGATCATTCTTCTGTTGCCTTGGGTAATGTCAAACATATGGTGGCATGCTTTCTGAAATTTCCTGGTTCTGTTTTATGCTCCTCCCCTACTTTTAGCTCGACCATTTTTATTTATTTTTTAAACTCTATTATTTTTGTCCAGTTCTAGATTTATTCTCTAATAGTAGTCTTTCAGGGTGTGGTATTTTCATAGAAGAGCGTTCAATCTCTTCAGTTTTGAGACTGCACTAGGTCTGTACAGATCTTACAGTGTGTCACTTGCACTCAATTTCTGATAGAAGTAGATAAAAACCCCAATCTGTTTTCAGCAGCTATTCTCAAGTTGGCCCACTGTGCCTTCCAGGGAATACCTTCAGCTCTCCAGTGATTCTCTTACTACACATCCTCACTCTTCCATTGGTTTTCTTTGATCTTTGCTGCACAGATGCTGATAATCCACACAGATCTTGTGGCTACTGGTGTTTTAATCTCACCTTCTTGTACTCTGCTGCAAATGTTGTCCATGGACTTTTGTTTTTGCTATGTGGCTATTACATCACTTGTTTCTCTTTTTAAATTTGTTATAGTTTTAGTGAGCACAAGTGCAGTTTTGTCATATGAATATATTGGGTAGTGGTCAAGTCTGAGCTTGCAGTGTAATGACCACCAACCTGAAGAGTATACATTGTAACCATTAGGTAATTTATCATCCCTCACCCTTCTCCCATCCTCCCACCTTTCTGAGTCTCCAATATCTATTATTATTTCCTCTATGTCCATTTGAACATATGATTTAACTCCCATTGATAAGTAAGAACATGTTCTATTAGATTTTTTTGAGTTATTTCTCTTAAGATAATGGGCTCTAGTTCCATGTGTGTTGCTGAAAATGACAATTTTACACATATATGTATGTGTATATATATGCATATACACACACATACATTTATATATCACATTTTCTTTAATTATTTGTTGATGAACACTTAGATTGATTTCATATCTCTGTGATTGTGAAGAGTGCTACCATAAACAGATACATTTTTGATATAATGATTTTATTTTTCTTTGAGTAGATAGATACCCAGGAATGAGATTGCTGGATCAAATGGTAGCTCTATTTTTAGTTCTTTGAGAAATCACCATATTATTTTCCACATAGATTGTATTAATTTGCTTTGTCACTAATAGAATACAAAGTATTTCCTTTTCTGGGCATCCTCGCCAACATCTATTGTTTCTTAACTTTTTAATAGCAGCCACTGTGACTGGTATGAGGTTGTCTCTCATTGTGGTATTAATTTGCATTTCTCTGATGATCAGTGATGTTGAACATTTTTTCTTATGTTTTTTGGCTATTTGTATATCTTCTTTTGAAAAATATCTTTTCATATCCTTTGCCCACTTTTTAATGAGGTTATTTTATCTTATTGAATTGTTTCAGTTCCCTGTAGATTCTGGTTATTAGTCCTTTGTCGGATGCACAGTTTGCAAATATTTTCTCCTATTCTGTAGGCTATTTACTCTGTTGATTATTTCTTTTGCTGTGCAGAAGTTTTCTGTGTAATTAAGTCCCATTTGTCTATTTTTGTTGCATTTGCCTTTGAGAACTTAGTCATGAATTCTTTGCCTTGACTAATGTCCAGGAAAACTTCCTAAGTTTTCATCTAGAATTTTTATAGTTTCAAGTATATTTATGTGTCAATCGATCATGAGTAAATTTCTCTGTACAGTGGGCGATATGGATATAATTTTATTTTTCTGCATATGGCTAATTTTCCTAGCACCCCTTATTGAATAGCATGTCCATTCTCCTGTGTATGTTTTTATCTACTTCATCAAAGATCAGATTA
>NW_003852401.1:137221-138461 GCF_000181295.1 Otolemur garnettii | reverse complement strand
GTCAGCTTATGTAGATCTGGAAAAAGATCAGAGTTACAAGCACCATTTCATTAAAGGATCAATTTTATGAATTAAAATAAATGAGAATAAAGACAAAATGGAAACATTCCCTTTTTTGCAGAAATAACCTTCATTAAAATAAATGCTGCTAATACCCTTTCCAATATTGCTCTCTTGTCCTCTAGAATTTACTATTAATAGTAAAATATAAAACATCTGACGCTGATCTGTCTCTTGCTGTGAACTGAGATCTTCTGCCCCATTTTTACTTTTCTCCCTTTTTGAGTTTTAGGGCAAGTAATATGTAATTCTAGATCAAAACAATGAGTTTTGGAATCAACCAGGCATTAGTTAGAGTCCTGGTAAAGCCTCTTATGAGTGATAAGACCAAGGGGAATTTACTTAAGCTTTCCAATCCTTAGGATTCTATCAATGAAATGGGAATGATAAGAATACTTAATACTCAGAATACTGTGAAGTTCAATCTGATTATGTGCACATTTAAAGTGGTTAGGAGCACATAGCACAGATCAAGCATTTAGTAAAGGTTAGCTATTAAAATGGTTTGTTTAGTCTTATTGTTACTATTAGTTTTGATCTTTAGCATTCCAAAATCTCCCTAGGATATATCTAGGTACAGATCATTTTTTTTAACCATAAATAGTTGAGCAAAAGGTTTCATTTTTATATATCCAATGTATAAAAATGTGTAAGAGTTTATGGTAAAAATATAGCATTTATCAAATGTTATTGTCATTACATTTTTACTTATCTGCATTTATGAAATAATTAAATGCTGTAAGAAGGGCCAGGGACTTTGCCTTGTTCCCTGGAATCTTCATTATTTCACACAGAACCCTGGCAACACTCAATGAATATTTTTTGAATAAATGAGTAAAAGAATTAAATTGTTTTCTAAAATATCTAGATGTGAAGAAGGAGCTGTTTTGGATAATAGGGAATAACTTGTAGCTCATTTGTAAGTGAATAAATTGGCATCAGATTAATAGATCTGTTAGAAGGCTTAGAAGACTGATTATTACAAGTGGTGACCTTTGAGTAATTGATAAAACCCACCCTAGATAACAGATCCTGGTCTCAAGTAACATACTCAAAAATATGTGCCTCTAGAGGTGCTGCCTACACTATTCTCTGGCTTTCTTCCCTTTGTCATTTTTCCATTAGTAGCATCCCTTTTGAAAAGTAAGCTTTCCAGACAAAAATCTCTGTAGCTGTCCAT
>NW_003852401.1:132605-137003 GCF_000181295.1 Otolemur garnettii | reverse complement strand
GTAAGAAAGACAGCAGCATGCTGGATACAACCTTCCAGACAACAACTTAAGAAAAATGTTTGCTTCAAAACTGCAGCACATGGCATTTGCTTCAAATGCCAAATGATCATAGAAGGGTTGATGTGAGTGCTTCAGAAACTTCTCATAGTTGTCAGAGAATCAGCTTCAGTGATTGCTGCCCATTGGTCATTGTCAACCTCTGATGGCCAGTCACTATGCCCCTTATTTTGGCTCTCATCTCCTTTGCAAAACTTCTGAAGCCAACACTGCACTGTATATTTGTTAGCAGTTCCTCAGCCAAATGCATTGTTGATACTGCAAATTGTCTACTTTACGACCCATTTTAAACTCAAATAATAAAACCACTCAAATTTGATTTTCATCTAATACATATGAAATAAATATAAAATAAACAGCAAGTAATAATTAATTAGCAAAAAAAAATAAAGCAAGAAATGTGCATTAAAATGATATATAACATAACCATATTTATTCCAAACCTTAAAACAGTGTCTTGCCTTCGCATCTGCCTTGGCAATACCTGATTTAGGGAAACATTTGTTTCTATATCCTTTCATTAGGTCTACAATTATGATTATCCTTTTCTTGAGGTTTGGACACTGCCTATTCAAATTCATTGTTAAGTTTGTGTCTTTCACAGTTCCATATTCAGATGATGTTGATGCAAGGATTTCTGCAAATACTGATGAAATCTGCTGACCAAGTGTCCAGAAGCTTCTGACCCCCTGAAACACCTTTAGAGTAGGGAACCTGAGGAAACTCTCTCTGGGGAGAGTCCCTGATAGGCAGGCCAATGTCCCTTTTTGGCAGAAAGAAGTAGCTAAGAGTGTTTTTTTTCACTCTCTCTTTAAGATTTTAGGACCCTATCTCCTCAGAGGGGGAACCAGAAGGGACATTAAGAAAGGAGCATCAAGGAGGGCAGGAGGAAAGCCTGGTCTGCTAACAAGAAGGTCTGGACAACACATAAGAATGTGGGTATGAGATAACCTAGGTAACCACTGACCAAGAGAAAAAGACAATCAATGGCCAATAGAACAGGGCAATAATGCCTGGAGGCACAGAGAGGCCAATGAAAGAGTTGCAATCAATTTCAAATGAAGAGAAAGAGGGTATTTATATCTGTGATTGCCTTTGTGTCTCATCTCTCTCACTTCGTCCCCATTGTGAAAGGGAACCACTTCTAACTCTCTTTGGAGGTGCTATAAATTTTCCCTTTGTTCTTAACTAAAATTACTTTTTGTTATACTGGGAAAAAATAAGGTATTCCAGTATCAAATGGCAAATTTCAACAATACAAAAATCACAATTACTTTTGCACCAACATGATACAGAAAATGAAGGAGTCCTGAAGCTCAGATAGTTAAATGATATACTTAAGATGTCAATGGTATTGGGCAGTGCCTTTGGCTCAGAGGAGTGGAGCGCTGACCCCATATGCCAGAGGTGGCGGGTTCAAACCCAGCCCCAGCCAAAAACTGCAAAAAAAAAAAAAAAAAAAAAAAAAAAGATGTCAACAGTATCAATCTATATCATGACCACAGACTAACTTAATTCATTTTTCCCGCAATGGCATGTTAATGAAATAAAGCTGGGATTCTAAACTCCTCTTGGTGTTACACTCACGTTGCTTTGATGGGGGGAGGATGAGAAAATGCCATGAAGAGATTATCAAATAAGCAGTAGAATACTAAGTTATATTAGACATTAGAATAAGGCAACAAAATTGACTTACAGAAAAAAATATATGGTTTGAAGGATATCAATTTACATAGGGTGAGTGGCACTGTTTGTATAGTAAAAGAAAAATTAATGGGATGATAGCGAATGATGACAATGATTTGATACTGTATATATTGAAATTTCAACATTCCCCTGTTAAATGGTGAGCTACACACTGAATAATTCCTTTCAAATCCCACTGCTTCAAGCTGACATGCTAAGGTTTATCTATTATTCGTGTGGCTTGTTTCAACAATATTATTGATTATTCACTGTTTAGCCAAATAGTAAGATGGTATTTTATTCTTAATGAAAAATGATGGCAATGCTTAAAACATCAAAATTAGACTGGGGGGAGGACTGTAGAGAGGACAATTTAATTGGAGAGAGGATCAAATAAAAAGAATTGAATAAAAGTGCTTTAGGTATGAATGTTTTTCAGTCATCAGAAATCCTGTGAACTTCATAATAATCCTAGTTCCAGGACCATGGGTACTTATTTTAAGGAAAACTTAGTTTACCTTGAATATTATAGAGTAATTTGATAGTTGAAAAATTGATACTTTTGTTAATATGAACAGAATTAAACTTTCTTCATAGGTTCAAGTCAATTTTATGTGTATCAAATTTCATTTTTAGTTTGATATATACACACCAAACACACACACATGCATGTGCACACACACACATACCACATGTACTCACTAAATCCAAGCTTAAAACACTTTCAGCAGATGAACATTTGAGCTTTCTCTTTTGATTTTAATAGTAGAATACGAGCCATTCAGTAAGAAAAAGGCACATATCTAAACTAAGCTAGAATAAGTTTGTGCTTCCTAAAATAGTTCACTGAATAGCACAAAGAGGGGAAGGGAGTTCCTCCTGAAATGGAATATATTTTGTATTTTCTATTAGTTGATTTGTTTGGCCCATGTCAAATGTTCACCACAAAAATCTTATGCAATGAAACATTTCTAAACTATTAAGAATAGAGTATGAATGCTTTTGCCACAAAAAATAAGTGAGCAAGGGACGGTCATGTTAATCGGTTAGATGTAAGCATTCCACATTACATATCAAATCAGCACATTGTACCCCATAAATGCATTAATCTACACAGTTACCATTTAATAAAGAATTTAAAGAATGTTTGTAGCCTGTAATATTCTGAAATTTAAAAAAACTAAAAATATTATATATTAAAAAATGAAAAGAGGTTGGGCCAGTGGCTCACCCCTGTAATCCCAGCATTCCAGGAGGTTGCAACAGGTGCATTGGTGAAACTCACAAGTTTGAGATCAGCCTGAGCAAGAGCAAGATCCTGTCTGCACTAAAAATAGAAAGTATTAGCCCAATGTTATGGTGCGTGTCTACAGTCCTCGCTACTTGGGAAGCTAAGGCAAGAGGATTGCTGAAGCTCAAGAGTTTGAAGTTGCTGTAAGCTATGATGCTGCAGCACTCTACTCAGGGTGACAGAGTGAGATTTGGTCTCCAAAAAAAAGCATTTTATTATGAGATTAATTATGAAAATTCTGGGTTAAACAAGTTTTATCTATTGCAGGACCTGGTGGAGCCTTTAGTAAATGAATGTACCTTATTTTTAAAAATAAGTGATGTAGTAGAGTTTCTTTAGATTATTTTCCCACATATATTCTTTATGTATCATGTATACAAGTGCATATGTATGCATATATTTGTGTAATTTTGGTGAACAAAGTGTTCTTTTGAATATACTCTGAAACAAAACATAGGACAGAGAACCAACTGTGACCAATCCTAGCACATGCTCTGAAAACTTTACTAAAATGTGTTAAATAAATTCTTGTTTTGAGCTTGTGTTTAACATATATTTGTGTTTACAAGCTTCTTTATTAAAAAAGGGAGTGAGAGATTTTTCTACGGAACCATTAATTTGGCCTATCACCTGCTAGCATCCTAACTAACATTACTAATGTAACTAATGTGCAAAATAATTTCAGAAAGGCAGTTTTGCTGCATCCCCTTAAGTCACAAATGATTCGTGGATACGTGTTCCTTATTCATTCTGAGAGTTGATGGTCATCTCCTGTACTTAATTGTATACTAAGAATGTGGCATCACTATTTACTTGATTAAAGACACAATATGATCGATAGAAAAAAATCTTATGCTTCAATTACGAAGCAAGAATTAGGATTCCTTTACTGTATATATAATTTGTCTATGCCTGTACACACACATACATATATAATATATATTACAGAAAATGCAGTTGGGGTATTCTCTTCTTTATATGTGTTATCATTGATGTCTCTATACGATTTAAGACAATCTATCTTGTCAGATCTGAGCTTTAAATTAAAATTTGATTTGTTTAAAAAAACAAATAAAAAACACAGCCATTAAACCTTCTTGGCACTAGAGGTCAGTAAATCCAGATTATAGAAAGAATGACTACATTTCTACCAAACCCACAGGGAGGAAAAATAACGTATCTACAAGCCAATACTCAGTGATAAAGGATCAAAGTAAATTTTATTTTCAAGAATATCCAAATTATAACACAAACTTGCAAAATTCTACTTTTCAACAGAATCAATAAAACTGTTCCCTTATTTATAGCAGCTGTGTATTTTCAACCAAAATGAAGTCACCAGGCCTTAAATTTGGCTCTTTATG
>NW_003852401.1:118872-131451 GCF_000181295.1 Otolemur garnettii | reverse complement strand
GGTAATAACTGATAACAATGGGTACTTCCCAGGGTGTTCTCCATGCAAAGATATTGTCTGTTCTAAAATATTATATTTTCTGAATAGGTTGGGGGAAGAAACTTTATTACCTCATTCCTTATTTAGAAAATATGACCCTAGTAGTGCTATCTTTAATGAGAAAAATGTGTAATATCACAAATATTCTATTTTGCTCAAAACCCAAAAGACTATTTGAACTGCTTGAAAAAATCAGCAACCATGTCATCAGCACTCAGAAAGCATGTGTGTGGTGAACTCCTTACAGGGAGAGTAGGTTTGTTTACTAATGACCTGAACATGATGATGGCATGGGGATTCTGAAGTCAGTTTATAGACTAGGTTTGTTATAAGTCAAAATCTAATCCATGAATTAGCCCCCGCAATATTGTAGGGAGGAAGTGAGCTTTAGTGATCCTTATTAGCAGAATACTTAAGTGACTTTCAAATGGGGAAAGAGAGAAAGGATAGCCAGAAGGAGGTTATCACAATGTCTTCTCTCTTTCTCCTTTTCTTTTCTGCTTTCTGACACTTAACGCGCTAATGCAATTATCAAATTTACAAAATCTTTATTTTACATAAATTTTGAATTAAAGTAATTGACTCTAAATTATAGCATCTAGAAATGGTTATTCAATAGCCATACCTGTCCTTCAGAATTGTATAAAAACTAAATAATGAATAGACATTTTGAAAATGCATACAGGATAATTATTCAAATTCAGGATTCAAATGTTACAATTTAACCAGTAGCTATAATTCTTCTAGAGAATACTTTCTCAAAAGCAAAATAATGTATAAGGAGCTATTATAAGCAGGTTAGTATGCTGAAACTATTTCCTTTCTCTATATCTTCCCTCCTTCTATTCCTTCCACAAAAATTATTAAGGGATCAATGTGTGCCAGGGACTGTGCGAGGCTCAGGAAATGCAATGATGACCTAAACAGATACTCTTCTACCTTCACAGACCTTACTATAAATTAGAGATGACCAATTAAGTAAATAAGCAATAATGATGAAGTAAGATTTCTGCCAGGATAGAGAAAGTATAGAAAATACAGGACTCCAATACACAGATATCTTTTCCTTTTGTGTTAATTTGTGATGCAGAAGTTACTAAATAAATATTTGATGAATTATTTGCAAATTGAACAACTGGAACTGAATGAAAACAGCCATTGCTGGAGAGGAAAGGGAGGCACACATAGTTTAAATAATATTTCTGACAGTCAGATCTTTGTACACATCCAAGAATCACGTACCTCAGCAACACTAAAGAAAAGTAGGCAAGACACTGCACCACCAGTCTTCATTCATAGGAACTGAAATTACTACTCCATCTTGTTGAAAGATGGAGCAAGAGCTTTAGTGATAAAGCTAAAGAAGGATGAGATGATGTAAAACCAGGTATTGGGAAAAACCCAGTGTGGCAGTAAACTACCTTTACCTATACATTTTTCAGGAAGACATATTTTGATTTCACTATTTCAATATATGGAAAAAGGCTCTCTATTTTAATAAGAGAGTTATGCAAGCCTACGAATCATACAATCTCACACAAAAAGATATTTTGGTTGAGGACAGAGACTAGGATGGGAAAATTCTCATGAGGTAAGGTAGGGGCTATTATAAATTTGTGACACATCAGGAGCAGAGTTATTCTGATTAAATACTGTCCATAACTGTGCTCACTCTGATAAGCTGACAGAACAAGTGACTTCTACATGTAGAATAGTTTATAAATTCAAGATATTGAATCCATTTTTATTTTATTTTAAAATCCGGATTTATCTCTATCTGGCAGCACATCCCACAGTTCCTTCTGGCTTCTTGCTACATTAGAGAGCAATCAGGAATGTCAAATTTTGATGGGCACCATGAGGACCCTTCTCTATAGTGCACAGTCCTTGTGGGTCTCTCTGATATGATTGATTGTGGCATACGGGCATTCTCCATATAAAGATTAATTGCTTCAGCAATTACCCATTACTGAGTGGTTGACTGAATGGCTCCTTATTTTTTGCCACTATTTAAGCTAGCAATTTCTGTGTTAGGTGAATATATTTTCTCCATCTCTTTTAAACTAGTATTTATTCATTTTATTTTCATTGTTTAGGTAAAATGTGCCCTCTTCCCACTCTAGTTGAGATTTAGGCAAGGCCTTCATAAATCATAAGAAAACAGGATGGACTAAATAACATATGTGAATTTTCTCTCATTAATAACTCAGAAAAAATATTTTTATGGTAAGGCTATGAATCAAAATGGTCACGGAAACAAGGGAGGGGTTGTAGAGATTACTGCCAACTCTGTAATTGAGATACCACCTATTATGAATGAAACAACATGATAAGGCTATTTTTCAAATTTAATTCTCTCAAAAGTGCCTTTAAGTCGGATGAGATCCTGATGAAATGCTAGAAATTAAAAGAAACCAGATAACTGCATACAAATTATTTTTAGCTCATTTAGAAAGGCCAGAGTCTAAGTGCAGCGGCAATCTTACTTTTGAAAAGTGAAAAGCAAGCTTTTACTTAAGATTCCTCTTGATGAAATACACTAGGACCAAGGTTACTGTTTCAACTTGCTCTGCAAAAACAAAACAAAACAAAAGGTCTCCATGTTCTCTTGATAAGTAACTCTTTGAAAAGGAATTTTTTAATTATCATTTTCAAAGTACCTTTAAGCTACCAGAGTCATCTACTGAGAACAGAAGAATGTTACATTCAAAAAGAGTGAATGCAACAAAGCATTACCTTCAGAAAATATTAAATGTGTGGATATGGACAATCTATCATGTATCTGTATACACAGATGTAAATAAATTTAGTATCACATAAGATCACATATCAATAAGGAACAATAAAACTAAGATCTATAAATAAAACTAAATGCTTAACCATACTATCTTTAAAACATGCTTATGCTTTAAAACTTAAAAATTGCTGCCAATGGCATCTGTTGTATAAATGCTGTTAATGTTCACAAAGCTAAATAAATCAACCAGTTTTACCAGAATGCCTGCAAGCAAATATGTATCTATCTTTCAGCAATTTAGAAATAAAGAAAAGATGTTTCATTATTTAATTTGTAGTCACCATAGGAAAAGTGCAAAGCATATCATTATTAACTATTGTACATTTCCATGACAAATTAGCACTTTTATTTTGAGCAGGTTTTTACATAATTTAGATATCGGGGACAGCTTCCTCCCAAATTTCCTCTCCCACCTGGTCTGATACCACAAGTCAACAATCAATCTTGGCTTAGTGCTTTGTTACACTGACACAGTTAACAATGCAAAACATCTGGAGCTGCTGATGAGTTCATATATTGCAAAACTATGGGTTTTCCCCTAAGTAGTATTTTTTTTATTACGTTTCCAAATATGAATCAATTCTTCTGAAAGGATGTATAACCAATTATTAAACTCCAAGAAAGTGAATAAGAGAATGCTTCATTGTGTTGCCACATTTATAGTTAGGGTGAAGAGTATATAATATCACCTGTCAAATTGATTGTGTGGATCTTAGAATACAGTTTAGAATTATTGGATATAGGCCACAGTTATTTTTTTCTGATTGTTTCTTCTCACATTTAATAGGAAAATCTTGCTATTATGCCTGTTATATTCACCCAAAATATATTTTTAACATTTCAAATCTAGCTAGAACCTCATGCAAATGCTGCATGAACCTATTACTGATTCACAGATGGGAATTTTTTTTTTAATTTGTTTTTATTACAAAAGATACATACCCTGAAAGACAATCTCAAATATAAAAACATGTAATCTGAAAGCATCTGAAAAACAGTAAGATGAGGGCACATACACCCATCACCCACCTTAGGCCCACCCTGTGTCCCGCCCC
Organism: Otolemur garnettii; assembly: GCF_000181295.1. Taxonomy (NCBI): domain Eukaryota; kingdom Metazoa; phylum Chordata; class Mammalia; order Primates; family Galagidae; genus Otolemur; species Otolemur garnettii. The sequence continues at coordinate 127,560 of NW_003852401.1, read as the reverse complement.
TCTCCTCCCATTTCCATGCTCTTACATCTCATCCAACATCTTAGAAAAATGACCAAGGGAATACAGAAATAGTTTGAACATTTGAAAATCCATCAGGAATGTAAGATTGTCTGCTTTGTTTGCTTTTTCTTCTTCTTAGAGCCAAGTTCACTTGCTCTGTTGCCCAGGCTGGAGGGCAGTTATGAGATCACAGCTCAATGTGACCTTGAACTCCAAGGCTCAAGAGATCCTCTGGACCTAGGAGTGGTGACTCACACCTGTAATCTCAGCACCTTAGTAGGCTGAGACAGGTGGATTGCCTGAGCTCAGTCAGGGGTTCTAGACTAGCCCAAGCAAGAGTGAGCCCCCAAATCTAAAAAACAGCTGGGCGTTGTGGTGGGTTCCTGTTGTCCCAGTTACTTGGGAGTCTGAGACAAGAAGAACTCTTGAGCCCAAGAGCTTGAGGTTGCTGTGAACTATGATGATAGAAGGGAATTTTATAGAATCATTACCTGTATTATTTTATCTCTCTCTCTCTCCCTCCTTCTGATACACTGGTGTATATGGAAAATTAAAGGCAAAAGATATGTCTATCAGAATTTTTTATCTTTCTAAAACTACCAAAATTAAGTTGTCTAAGTCAGTTAATATCATAACTTCTAACTCACTGTTTTATTACATATGCATATTTTAAGTCAGATGGAACATTATGGTAAGTCTTAAAACACTTTCCAGTTTTTAAATTAGAAATGGCTTGGATATTTTAATAAAGGTCAGTACAAATTAAAAGTGTGAGGGTTTTATTTTAAAAGCTAATTTTGCTACTGAAATCAAGAGGCTTGATAGCTTCCACATACTCTGCCATGTTAAGATTCAGAATAACAAGTAATGCCAATTTATGTATCACACTTTAAGTTCCATATTTTATGCCCTTTCGTTGTTATTCAACATAGAGGGTATTTGCTGAATGAGTACCTTTTGAGTTGTACCAATGGTCAGATTAAAAGCCAGGAAATAAAGTTTAAAGAAAGCACTATTTTGAATCTATGTTAGAAATAAATATTTAGCAGTTGTAATTGTTTATCATATATCACTACTCTCCTTAACTATAGTGATTAAAAGAAAACTTAAATTATCTCAGTATTGTAAAAGATAAACAGGAGTATCATAAAGGGTCATTTTAAACTTTTATTTACTATATTTATGTATTATGTACTACATTTATATTTTTTTCATTAGGACAATGATCTACAATTTTTCTCTCTTTTCACTTTCTCTAGCATTTTCTTCTTCAGAGATCCTTCACCAGGTCCATTATACTGTTTCTTATCCTGTTTTTGTTATACTGTTGTCAGTGATTAATATTAGGTTACATTTTAAACCATCGTGCATGAATCTGAAATTAATTATTTAAACTGTATATGTTTCTTCCTAGTTTAACTCTTCCTGATTCCTGTGTGATGGGTCATTTGACCCAATAACAATGCACATGAACATAAACGAGAGCTCCTTACAGTCGTGGCTGAGATTTTCAAATATAGCTTTATTATTATCACATATCTGGAGCCTGATTAGGTGATGGATAAGTTGATGTTTCCTTGAATATTTGAAGGGAGTCCGTAAAAATCTACAATAATAAGTATACTCTCAAAAATATAAGTTACAAGTCAAATCGATTTGACTTAAATATATGGGAAAGTGTCATAGAATATTTAATCTAGAAGGCTTGTCTATCAGCTCTGTTATTTTGTATGTGAGGTATCGAGGTCCAGAGAAGGGTTTATCCTTATACTTTGTAATAGGCAGAGTGAGAAACAAAGCTGAAGTTTGTTTCTCTTGATCCCAAATCTGATATAGTCGGAGCTGGAAATGCCTGAACTGACCGTGGCTAACGGGCTGAGCAACCAGATGCCAGGCTCTTACAGACTTTAGGAGAAATTTCTAGATAAAATTAGAGGTTGGACCACATAATATTGAGGGTATGCTTTTCAAATCTAAGATTTTTATGTCTTACCATTTGAAATTAAATTGTGTAAAGACGACAGAGAAAAAGCAGCTACTGAAAATTTTGAATTTCTGTATGCAAATAATAGGAAACAAAATCATTCCTTTTCCAACTGTACAACTGGCAATATTTTCTACTTTAGAAAAATAAGCTGTGAGCCCTTTGCATATTCCATTATCCTTCATAATTATGCATATTTTTAACAATTGGTAAGATAAAAGGCACGCAGCAGACTTCATTTCATTGTCATCATATAGCTATAAGAATATTTGTTGGCAAAATTCACTTCTATTCAGCTGATGAAGCAAAGAAATAAAACGTCTGCAAACAAAAGTAGTTATCACCTGACAGACATTCAGAGAAATTACCAATAAAAGAAAGAGAAAAATCTCACTTAATCCTATGCCAAATAAAAACAAATTTAGCAGTATGCACATTATAAATGAAAATCTCACCATCATTTCTGATTGGCAACATTATAAACACTTTCAATTGTGTTTCAACTCAAATATGACTGTCAAGCATTTTTAAATACCAACATTGAATTACCTTATAGAGAATTTTGTTATTTTCTTGGTAAATTATAGGCATATTATAATTTTGTAGAAACAACTATTGTTTCCAGTTTCTTATAAAAAAGAAATAAGTGTTTCTGTATATTTTGTTAATTTATTCACTGATTCAAATTTATGAAGTCACATTATGTATACAATAGCACATTGGATTTGAAGATAAGACAACAGAAATGTTAAACAGCCATTTCTCATTAAATAAAAAACCTTTTAATTGTGAAGAAAAGCTATATTATAATGGCAAGAAGGCAGGCTTTGGAATTAACACTCAACATTTCAGGGTTGTTGCAGAGATAAGAATAAAAACAGATATAAAATGTTTGACACATAGCTGATACTCAAAAAGATAAAATATCCCCCATTCTAATTATTCTCAAAAAAGAAGAGCAACATAAGATGGTACATTATTTAGTGTCAAAACTAATAGCAAATATATCTGAACCTACCATTGATTCAGGTAATCATAGAAGAGTTAACTGAAAGAGCATAATGTCAATTGCCCTACATAAGTGATATTTGGAGAGCTATAATAAAAAAAGAAAGAAATTTGTTTGGGGAGAAAACATAGGTCTCAAACCAGAGCGATAATATAGAGTATATAAGGCATATGGCTTGTGGCAGCCAAGATCCAGGAGAAAATAGTTTTGTATTAATAAGTAATAAGATGCACTGCATAAAACATATCACGTTATGAAGAACTTTGAAAAGTACTATAAAAATTTTGGTTACTAACCCAAGGACATTACTAAAAGTGCCTGGCCATTTACCCAACCACAGGCACAGTGAGGACCACCCTGCATGGTGAAATACAAGGGTGCATCCTTCCCACCACTGAGGCCTCCCCATCAACTCTCATTTCAGAGCAGCCACCCCTGACCTCTCTTATGGCAAGTATCCTCTCCCTCTGTATAATATCACCCTATGGAGAAATTGCTTTGCTTACTCATTTTTTATAACAAATTTTTTTCTTCTCTCACTAGACTTTAAGCTCCATAAGAATAGGAATACTTTTGCTTTGGCTTTACTGCCGTATTTCCAGCACTCGGATCAGTGTCTGCCACACAGCAAGCTCTTGCTTGGTCTTTCACCTCTCTCTCTCTCCTCTCTGTCTTTCTCTCTCTCTCACTCACACACACTACACTAAAATTTTAGTATTTTCCTGAACAGAGAAAAAATCAAAATCTCTTGCAAAAGCCAAGATTTGAGCTAAAGGAGGCTTACTGTGTTGGTAATGGGTACAGTAAGAAGAGGAGAAATGGGACTTACATTCATGCTACCTCTGTAGATCTAGAGTCTGTCAGAAATAATTTTTCATGCTAAAAGTACAGTAAATTCATATAATTCAGTGAGTTCATAAATTTTCCAACCCATGACTTTCTGTCACAAGTCCATTTAAGTGTATTCTTATCTCTCACAAGAGTTCACAAATGCCTGCTCTCTGGTCACTCACGTGTCACATTTCTGTAATATACCTCTCTTTGATAATCACACTTCTCAGGGCCTGCTGTGTAAATACACAGAACCTAATATTAAATGATGACCCATTTTTCTATTTGGTATTACTTGGTGGAGCTGTCACATTATCTTTTCTATCAAGGGCATTACTATTAACTAAATCTTTTCCCTCAAATACCAGTAATAAGCCCCCTCTCCTATAAGAACAGGATAGATAACTGCATTTCAGTTTATTTTACTTTGAAATAATGTGTTGTTGAGAAATATGGAAGATGAGGAAAAAGGACAAGGGAACTAACCAGATGTAAGTTCAAAGAGTAAAGGACTATTTTTGTATGTATATTAGTTATTGGTATACATTCTCAGCATCCTACAGTTTTTTTAGCATATAAATATTAGTTGTATACATTTTCTATTGAATGCCTGCTGCCTTTTAATTATAAAGATGAAGAAAATGATATAATCAATTTCCCAGGATTAAAGTCATCCAGTATTTTCCTCATTATACCAATAAGAGCCTGAATCGGACATAGTAAAGAAAAGCTGACGTGTTTTCCTCCTTTTCTGATGGTCTCACCTATGTCTGCAAACTCCACATCTGAACTGCTCACAATCTGTTCTCACTCTTATATTCTGGATCCTCAGACAAATCATGAGATGTGAGCCAGGATCTCTGAAGAATCACAACTAAATGGGTATGAATAGCTGGAGAAGCAAAATAAAGTACAGTAATATTTAATACTGCTTAGGTGTGATTAAAAAAAAAAAAAGGAGGCAAGAAGGATCTTGACAGATAACCTACTCAGAAAAAACAACTTCTGATTTCACCTTCCAGAATTTAACAACTCAGGGTATTTCACATTCCCTGCCCTTGTTTTACATTGGGTCTACTTAGGATTAATAATGTACACATGACTCTTATCAAAAGCAGAGAGCAATAACATTTTTAAGAAAGAAAGTTATAGAAAGTTCTAGTTTCTTTCTAAGAAAGAAAGTTCTAGAACTAGGAAGTTCTAGTTCTTGTATATGTTATTAAAATCTACACTTAATTACCAAATTGTGATACTACTTCGAACAATTATACATGTTTGTGCAGGAAGAAGTGGTTTTTGCGCTTCTCCTCCTCCTCTCTGGCCTTTTTGATTTCCAATGACTTTTGTTTCCTTCTGTGCATGTGGATGCCCTTGGCAAAAAACAAACAAACAAAAAAAAAACAACAACCAAAAAAACAGTTTATTTTTAATTCTTTAAAACATTTTCCTTTGCTTCAACACCAAAGTCATGTTCGTCTTGTCTTGACAAATGTTTTAGACAATATCTAAACTCTCTAATCATGAGTACTAACTTTAAGATGAACTGTGTGAATTAAAACATATCTCGCAGTCCTAGACCTGGTGAACTATAATTTGAAGTCATCTGAGCAATTTATCAAGGAATGAGAACAAGAAGGAAATTAAGACAATGCTAAAAGATATCAAGGTATAAAAAACAGAGATTTCTCTAACATTGAATTTTGCCATAGTGAAATTACCGCTCATGTGAAATAATCTGATACCTGAATTTTATTAAACCTTGTTATGTAAAGTCAAAAACTAAAGGTTTTTACTCTACAGTGAACAATGTCAGTGAGACTTCAATTTATTACCAATAAACTTTATCATATTTTTTTCAAGGAAATAAGGTTGGCCAGAAAACTGGTCTGATATTGGTAAGGGGCTGGTGAACAAATTTTTACAAAAACATTAAAAAAATAGATTGATAGGTCATTGGATTTTTTCTGCATCATTACCTTAGAACTAGAAAAACTAACAAGCATTGAAGCATTTAGTACTTGAGGGTGAGCCACGTGTATAATATATTGTTTGGTTATAACATGCACTATTTGACAGAAATGCTTTTATTTACTTATTTTTATTTATTTATTTATTTATTTTTGTAGAGACAGAGTCTCACTTTATCACTCTCAGTAGAGTGCTGGGGCATCACAGCTCACAGCAACAACCAACTCCTGGGCTTACACGATTTCCCCTGTCTCAGCCTCCTAAATAGGTGAGACTGCAGGCACCCTCCACAACACTGGGCTATTTTTTGTTGCAGTTTGGCTAGGGCTGGGTTATTTACTTAATTTTTGAAACAGAGTGTCACTCCGTCACCCTGGGTAGAGTACCACGGCATCATAGCTCATAGCAATCTTATATTCTTTTTGGGCTCAAGTGATCGTCTTGCCTTAGCCTCCCAAGTGGCAGGGGCTGGGACTACTTTTTCTATTTTTTGTTTGTTTGTTTGTTTTGTTTTGTTTTTAGTAGAGATGGGGTCTTGCTTTTGCTCAGGCTGAACTCCTGAGTTCCACCCACCTAATCCTCCTAGTGTCCTAGGATTAGAGGTATCAGCCATTGCACATGGACCAGAAAAACTTTTAAAGTTGAAGTGTTTTTTTTCCTAATTTAAATTCTTTAATATGCAACAACATACAACTATTCTTACTATCAGATAATAAAATAAAGCTATGAACCTCATAGCATGTAACTTAGCCCTTGACAATTGTATTTGTGACTTCTAACACAGCATTAATAAAAACTTCAAAAAGTTCATTTTAGACTTCAAATGAACTTAGAATATATATTCATGGCTTAAGCATTTAAAATCCCTACCTTATTGTTTATAATACTGGGTATGTAGAAAGGAAAGAAGGTCCTATAAATTCTTTAATGGAAGTTTCTGATTAAAAAAATCACACTGTTGAGATAAGGGAAGGGAAATAGTTTATATTTTTTGTTGCTAGTTTGATAAATACAAACTATTATTGCAACATTATCTTATTGTCATGAACCACTGATATGTACTGAATTCCTACCTGCCTGTTGAATTTTCAAAGGTAAAATATTGTGAAAAGCAACTCAAATAACTAAATAACTAACAATATTTTACCTAAATGTAATAAATGATACAACTTCTCTCTAAAGAGTGCTCAATTTTTGCCCAACGTAGACTTCCTATTTTCACTTTCTGCTTCATCTGTATCTCCAAGACAGATGGCTCAAAGCTGCCAAATGCTCTGCCTTCTTAGTTGATAGGTGAAAGAGATGGACATCTGCTGGTAGCAGGATTGAGTACTTACACCAAACTTCACATAGAGTGGGGTCCAGAATTGATTCATAGTTAATTTACAAAGAGTAAGATATAATTAAAGAAAATAAAAGACAGTAGTCCCTAGAGAAAGAAATGGAACCACTAAGAGAATGCAACAGAGAAAACACTCAGTCCCTTAGAATCAAGAGAAGTAAGGCAAGCAAAAAACCCTGTTCCTAAAAATCTCCTAAATTCCTGATTCTTTATCCCATGAAACAGAGCTATATTTAATTTCCTTAAAACTAATATATTCTCACAAAAACTCCATACTTCCTTTTCTTTGTAGTAATTTGAGTATTTTTCTGTCCTTTCCAATCAAAAGCCTCCCTAAACTATTAAAATAACTTAAAAATAGAAGACAAGAGTATGTATGTTATACTATATGCAATGGTAAACATTTATGTACGGTTTTATTTTCCATGGTTTCATTAACCATGGTCAACTGTGGCCTGAAAATAGTAAATGGAAGATTCCAGAAATAAATAACTTCTAAATTTTAAATTATACACCATTCTAAGTTGTATGATGAAATCTTGCTCCAGCACACTCTGTTTTGCCCAGGACATATGAAGTTGAACAATTAAGTCCATAAACTCATCCTAGAAAGAATGCTAGATATCTCATTCCTACTATCACTACAGTCACCTTCAAAGTACTCCCCTTGGAAGTTTGTACCTAATCCACCCTTCAGAGTAATTTAGAACTCTTTTTCTGGAATGGCAATCAGAACTCTTGTTATGCAAAGTCAACAACTAAGTTTCAGAACTTATCCTAAAGTAGCAAAGTACTTCAAAGTATTCTCCTTGGCCATCCAGTGGCTGTAGTGATATTCAGCAATGAAGGTGTGGGGATATGGGGTGTGGGTGGAGAGAGAATATGAGTTACTGAATTAGAAACAGAAAACAATCACACAAAAAATATATGTTCTTGCGTAAGCCATATTTTAAACAAACATTCATTTAAGAAACAGCATCACGCTATAATAAGCAGACTTACAGGCCAGGATAAGGGAAGAGGAGAGGAAAAGGTTAGAAACCTTATTTATCACATTTGTAAAGAAAAAGATGAGAAATTCACACAGGTAATTTTATTTTTATTTGTATTTTTACCATAAATCTCTGAGCCAGGGGAGATTCTGGGAAGATGGCTGACTGGTAGCAGCCCTTGTCAGAGGCTCCTGAGCAAAGGAAGAAAAACTGGACGGAATCATAATCTATGAAGACAAAGACGGGGAGCTGAGCCCAGAAAGAAGTTCTGCAAGCTATAAATCCAAGGAAGAGCATTTAAGAACACAAAATACAGGTACAAAGTGGGCTCCAGAACTGCTTGCTAGAGCCGCACATCTCCCGCAGACGGCAGGTGACCGTAGAGGAGTCCCCAGCTCTGAGTAGGCACAGAACTACTTGTTAAAGCGACACACACCCCGTGGGTGGCAGTGGAGGAGTCTCCCACTCTGGGCAGGCCCAGAACTCCTTGCTAGAGTTGTGCACCCCTCAGGCAGCAGAGGAAATCCCCGCTCCAGGCTTACACTCTGGGTGGGCCCAAAAC
>NW_003852401.1:118154-118540 GCF_000181295.1 Otolemur garnettii | reverse complement strand
CTGCTCCAGACACCAGTGCTGGGCGGGCCTGGAACTGCTTGCTAGAGCCACAAGCAACTGTCAGGGCCACAGTGGAGCAGTCTACTGCTCTGAGCGGGCCCAGAATTGTTTGCTAGAGCCACACGCAACCCGCAGGGCCACAGTGGAGCAGTCTACTGCTCCAGGTGGGCCCAGAACTGTCTGCTAGAGCCACAGGCATCCTGTGGGTGGTGGTGAAGGAGTTCCCTGCTATGGGCTCCCACACTGGGAGGGCCCAGATTGGCTTGCTAGTGCTGCGTATATCCACCAGGCTGTGGCAGAGGAGTACTTCACTCCCCATTACCCTGCCCCCCAGGTTGCTCTGGTGGGGCTAATCTAGGACTGATCTGGCCACTGCTGTTCCCCTG
>NW_003852401.1:115777-117526 GCF_000181295.1 Otolemur garnettii | reverse complement strand
CGGCAGGCCAAACGAGGTCTTATCTGGCTGTGCATACTCCCGCGCAGCTACTGCCATTCTGCTGCACCCCAGTTGCCCCAGTGCCCGAGAACTGGGAGAAGACGACAGACACACCCTGTCACCCTGGATAACCAGAAGAGGCCACTGAAAAGGCCTGGAAAGGTCTGAAAAGGTCTCCAAACAGGGTAAACTCAGCATGGGGTGGAATCAGCGGAAAAACTCCTGCAATTTGAATAACCAGAGTAGATCAACTCCCCCAAGGAGAAATGGAGCAGATGCAATTGAATATCCCATCCATAAACAGATGGCTGAGATGTCAGAGATCGAGTTCAGAATTTGGATAGTAAATAAGATTAACAGAATGGAAGAAAGGAGGGAATTAGAATTTTAAGAAATGATTGAAAAGATATCTCAAGAAATTATTCAAAAGATGTCTCAAGAATTCAATGATTTCAAAGATAAAATGACCAAAGATTTTGAAACACTGAGACAAGAGGTTGCAGCCCTCAAAGATCTGAAAAATATGGTGGAATCCCTCCATAACAGACTGGAACAGGCAGAAGAAAGGATCTCTGACATTGAATACAAAGCTTTTCAACAATCCCAGGAGCACAAAGATCAAAAGAAATGGAGAGCAAAAATGGATCTTTCTTCCAGAGAGCTCTCGGATAATTCAAAGAAAACTAATATTCACCTTATAGGAATTTCTGAAAGTGATGAAATTGCTTCACAAAACACAGAGGCTCTCCTTCATGAAATTATGAAAGAGAACTTTCCAGACTTGCCAAGAGATTCTGAAATTCAGATAGCAGATAGTTTCAGAACCCCAGCACAACTCAACCCAAACAAGACATCCCCTAGGCACATCATAATTAACTTCACTAAAGTTAAGATGAAAGTTCTGAAAGCAGTCAGACATAAGAAAACCATAACCTACAAGGGGAAGAGTATTTGGATGACTGCAGATCTCTCGGCTGAAAACTTTCAGGCCAGAGGAGGATGGTCATCGACTTTTAACCTCCTAAAACAAAATAACTTCCAACCCAGGATCCTATATCCAGCTAAACTGAGTTTCATGACATTACTTTAACGACATTCACATGTTGAAGAAATTTGCCATAACTAAACCAGCTCTCCAGGAAATTCTCAAACCTATCCTCTATAATGACCAATGCAATCCTCTACCACAAAAGTAAACTCACTCAGAAACTTTTGATCAAATTCCAAATTCCACAATGGCAAAAGGATTAAAAATGTCTATTGGACTTTCGAGTAACTCGATGCCCAAAATTTTACCAGGGTTATCAATAATTTCAATCAATGTGAATGGCTTACATTGTCCTCTAAAGAGGCACAGATTGGCTGGTTGGATACAGAAACTCAGACCGGATATCTGCTGTATTCGAGAATCGCATCTTAATTTATAAGATAAATATAGACTCAGGGTGAAGGGATGGTCATCTATATTCCAGGCAAACAGAAAGCAAAAAAAAGCAGGAATTGCAATTTTATTTGCAGAAACAATAGGGTTTAAACCAATAAAAGTAAACCAAGACAAGGATGGCCACTTTATATTTGTTATATTTGTTATATTGAGGGTAATACTCAATATGACGAGATCTCAATCATCAATATTTATGCACCCAACCAGAACGCACCTCAATTTATAAAAGAGACTCTAACTGGCATGAGCAACTTGATCTCCCCCAGCTCCATCATAGTTGGAGATTTTAACACTCCTTTGGCAGT
>NW_003852401.1:88218-88971 GCF_000181295.1 Otolemur garnettii | reverse complement strand
TCTCCCCCTCCCTCCTTCTCATGCCCCACCTTGAATTGATTTGAGATTTTTCTTATGTGGGTATGTATTAGATCGTCTACTGGTTTCATATTAGAATTGAGTACATTGGATTCTTGCTTCTCCATTCTTATGATACTTTACTAAGAAGAATGTTCCAACTCTATCCACATGATTTTTAAAAAATGCTAGTATGATTATGTCACTTTCCCCTTAATTTCATGGCTTCCATTTGAGCCATTGGCTACTTTTCTCCAGCTCACCACCTTCTAGCTATGTTGGTCTTCTTTTGGTTTCTACAAGTTATAAGTTCTTCTCACCTCAGAGTTTTCACATTATTCTTTCTTCTGTTTGATACACATGTCCTCTACCCTTCATCTCACTCACACATTATGTCTTTGCTTACTCATCATCTGCTTGAAAACTTTTCTTTGGCCTCCAACTATGACAAGGAAAATAAGAGCCTCCTATTATAATGCCACATTTACTTTTGTTCCTTTTGCCTACCAGATTTTATTCACATTAAGGCTCATCATTACCCCCCCAAAAAAGAAAGTTAAGAAACATAAAGGTAAGCCCTTTAAATCATTTCTCTACTACATAAAATTATTCTCATATTTTGATAATGGACCAAAGGATCTGACATGTGTTTTACATACCAGATAAATCTGCAAATGCCAGGTTGTAAACTCAGACAAAAATTGCCAAGATCATGCCACAAAAGACTGAAACTAAAACTATTATTTGAATTTTTTT
>NW_003852401.1:85330-87355 GCF_000181295.1 Otolemur garnettii | reverse complement strand
CTACAGCTTCTCATGTCCAACTGACTGCATGTTGGACAGCAACTGTCCATGTTGCTGCATGGGTGTTTAGTAAGATTCTCACAGTTAATTTTAATATGTGAGAGGACACAGAACTATCTTAATTTCCTGCCAATACCTACCTCTGTTATCTGTTTTCCCTATTTTCATAAACGAATCATAATCTATCATTATCTCAAACCAATCATCTAGCAGGTTTCCTTGGTTCTTCTTTTTCTCTCATCTCTCACATTCAATTAGCCAGCACATTCTGTTGACTCCAAATTTCACTTTGAAGCCATCTACGCTTTCCCTTTTAATGACTAATTCCCTGCCCAGCCATAGTGTCTCTGTCTGGATTACCTCAAGAGCCACTTAAGAAGTCTTCTTCCTCATACCATTTTTGGGTACCATTTATCCCTTTGCCTCATTTCTCTCTGTATGGTAAGCAGGGTGACTGCTTTCAAAACATGAACTAAATCTTCCAGTGGTCTTGTTTAAAATTCTTCTTATTAAACTGGGAACTAGACCCAGGTGTTACCCTGGGTTTCACAGCCCTCTGTGATGATGATCTGTTCCCATGCACTCATGAATCTTCATGTTGTAACACTTCATTTCATCCACACCAGCTTTCTTCAGTTCCTCCACCATGCTATACTCATTTCCACTTTGTCCCTTAGTGTTGCTTAGAATACTTTTCCCAGTGACTGTCTTGTCCTCATAATTTTGAATTGAACTTGAAATTTTTAACTATCAGTCTTCAGTAAACAACTATACTTCTTCACTTCTTCCTTTATTACCCCCTTTAAATTCACTATATAGTACGGATCAATTCCTGAAAACTCTGTTATCTTTTCCTTTGTCATCCACTCATTCATTATTCTCTTCATCTTTTACTTAAAAATAAAATCCATAAGAGCCAGAAACTCATCTTACTTATTTGTCCCTAGAACATAATGGGTGGGTATTAAAAATGTGATATATAGTTGATGAATAAGTAAACTAAATTTTCTGCGTATTATTTCTATTTTAATAGAAAATTAATTATTTCTTAAATAATTGTAGCAGAAAAGTAATTATTTCTTAAATAACTGTAGTGATCTTTTGGCTACATTCTTGTGGCAATTCAGAATACTTTTCCATGTTTTTTCCTATCGTCAATTGCCATATATTTAAAATTTTAAGCACAAAAATGCATCTGTGTTATAAAAGTAAAATTGAGTCAGGAACTAGAGAGAAGATAAGGACTAAATGGAAAATTAAAATAAATATTGATTATTTTTGGTATGTGATTATCTGATAGTATTTACTTACAATTAAGAACTTGCAACAAACATTTTCATTGAAAATTACATGGATGTTGCTATTTTTTTCCATTAATAAATGCAACTAAATTTAGAAAAATTAAATATAAATATACTTCTTTACAAATGTAGCATGATATGCAATCATTTGCTATTATTCTGGGTACATAATGTAAGATATGCCTTGCTCACCTGAGAAATTCGGTTATTCAATAGTATCAAAGAACGTCTGTGCAAATTCCTATACTTAATGGCCAGGTTATATACCCAATAACAAGCCTTAGGTGCTGCCACATACAGTAGGAGAACATGAATACCTGTATCTTTTTCTTACAAAGTATCTTAAGAGATCATCTGACATATTAAATGGAAACAGAAAATTCCACAGTGAAATTTACTGTTTTTTATTCTCTCTTTGAAAATGGCTTCTTTTCATCCTGCTCAGAGTTCAAACTTCAGGATCAAAGTAACTTTGTTTTATTCTATAAAGATAAAAGCAGGACAGAGACATGGTCTTATGAGCTGAGATTCCACCTATGCCAAACTTGGATGAGAAACTATCCCATGTGGAAAGGAGGCAGTAAGAGCTGAGGAGGAAGCTCTGCAGCACGTGTGTGTTACCACTGACAGCCTTGGCTCCTGTGCTGAGCAAGAACTCCCTCCAATTCCCCAGTAACTGATGTTGATGAATGATATTCCCAACATCTCTAGGTCTCAGACATCA
>NW_003852401.1:83889-85124 GCF_000181295.1 Otolemur garnettii | reverse complement strand
GAGAATGGGATCCAGTAGTCTTCCCATATCTGTGGGACCTACATTCTAAGATCCCCAGAGGATGCCTGAAACAAAGATAGAACTGGATACACTGTGTTACTGTGTTTTTCCTATACATGCAACCTTATGATAAAGTTTAATTTATAAATTTAGTACAGTAAGAAATTAACAACCAGTAGATAAAATTGAATGATTATAACAATTTACTACAGTAAAAGTTATATAAATATGGCCTCTCTCTCTTTCACTCTCTGATTGTACTATACTTACCTATTGACTGCAATTGACCACAGGTAACTTAAACTAAGAAAAGTGAAACTGTCAGTAAGGAGGGACTACTTTATATGTGTCAATGTACCTCTTCCCTCCTTTCTTTCTTCCACTATTTTATAAGTATTTCATGAGCATGAGCATTTACTATGTTGCCAGGCACAGGAGATACAGAATCAAACAAGGGAGAAAATCCCTCTTCCTCACAATGATTTTTGGGAATAAGAATAAATAATGAACTAATAAATATGGTAATTGTATATTGTAATAGATGCTATAAATAAAGGAATCAGAGTCAAGACATGGTACATGTATAATTGAAAGAATCCACCTAAGATTAGATAATAAACTCTGAGCTGAAACATGAAAACTAAAAAAGATGTAGCCATGCAAAGGGTTAGTGGGGTATTTTTAGTCAAGGGGAACAAAATGGCCTAGAATGCAGAAAAACTGTCATGTACAAGAAATTGAAAGGTCAGCATGGTCACAGCAAAATTGTTAAGGGTGGCTTGATATTAAATGGAGATATAAAGAGAAGCAGAGGCTGGATTTAGAGATCAGGAGGTATAGCATATGTAATATCTACTGATAATAAGCAGAGCATTATTACAAAAAGAATTCAGCCTAAAAGCACTTCCCCAAAGCATACATGGCACATGAGTCTATACGTGACCAGGACCAAACCACACACATAGTTAGGTCCTCAAAACAGGGTAGAGTCCAAGTGTTCTGATGTTATGTCTAATGATTTCACTTCCGTGGTCTTCTGGCAATTCTTTCTCACAAAATTCTAAATAAGAAAATGGAGAAAACACATGAATATGAAGGTAGGTTCTTAGTGTTAATAGATATGAGACCGTTTTATAGAGAAAAAATAGAAATTCATATGGTAAGGAATTTGGAGAGGTTTTTTCGGCAGTTTTGTTTTGAGACAGAGCCTCACTTTGTCACCTTCGGTAGAGCAT
>NW_003852401.1:73642-83668 GCF_000181295.1 Otolemur garnettii | reverse complement strand
AATAATTATGTCACCCATAAAGTAGGTGGATTTAATCAGTGGTTTCCAAAACTTTTATTTTAATACAATAGCAAACAAATACACTGTACTTATTTTAAATCAATTGGAACAAAGAATAATAATAAAACAGAATAGAAAAAAAAGTAGATCTACTGTACTTAAAAAAGGACCTCAGCCTCATGATCAAGCCTTGAGACACTAACATAAACTTTTAAGCATCTATGATTAAATTTTCTGATATTTCCAAAGTTTCTTTCAACTAGAAGCGTCTATGAATCTGTCATTGCATTGCATTCTTTGTAAGCCAAATGTAAAGCTTAGGAGAAAATGGCAATATAAGAATAATATTATATCAGGAGACTAGTATATCATTATAGGAGTAAAGAAGCTTTTTGGCTAAAAGCACTCAAGATTTCTCAGTATTGTACTTGGCCTACATCATATACTGGAACTTAGCAACAGAAATAAAATCAAATAGTCCATGCTCCAAACTCACATATGAGAGCTAAAAAAGTGGATCTCATGAAGACAGAGAGTAGATCAGTGACTTCCAGTGGGCAGGGAAGGAAAGGAGGAAAGGGGGATGAAGGAGAAAAAAAGAATATGGATTTATGATTATTGAACTGTACACTTAAAAATAGTAAACATGGTAAATTATAAATTTTTACCTTAATAAATAAATATATGTTTTATTTTTTTTTTTAAGAAACTAGACTCTCCCAGAGAGAGGTGACAAAAATCTTAAACCAAATTATAGATTTTTTTTCTTTAATCATAATTGCAGACAAAAAAATACAGCCAAAGTTAGTCACAGTACGTAATGTTTTAGCCAAATCATAGGGAGGATACAAAGCAGAATTCAGGCAAAAGCATTGGACATTGCAGGCCAGGACATGGGCACAATCAGGGGGGCTAACACACTCATGGACTGGCTGCCTGCCCATATGTCATAAGGAAATGACCCAGTTAGACTTAGGAGGCTGGATGAAGTCCTGCTGGGCAGCATGTTACTCCCCTCTGTAAGGCATCATCTTACCTGCCAACTCTCTTCAAGTACACTTGAACAAGGTGTTCAGTGGGTCTTAACCTTATCATCTATCTTCTGCTGTCTTCCTGTTCCTCTTTGGAAATCTAGATTTTCATCTTGAGACTTTAACAAAGAAAGTAACCTAAACCAGATGGACCACATAGATATTTCTATGGCATCTAATCAACATTCAAGCCATGGTACAGTGACGAAAGCACAGAACTGGGATTCTGCAGGAAAACCTG
Organism: Otolemur garnettii; assembly: GCF_000181295.1. Classification (NCBI taxonomy): domain Eukaryota; kingdom Metazoa; phylum Chordata; class Mammalia; order Primates; family Galagidae; genus Otolemur; species Otolemur garnettii. Next base: position 82,396 of record NW_003852401.1, on the reverse strand, counting down.
ATCCCAAGTCAACTCATTATTAATAATGTGGTGATAGTCCAGTCATTTAAATCACAGGCTCCTAGTTTTTGCAAGTTATATTCTCCCTCCTTCTTTGCTTCTTAACAATTCATCCTACCCCAAGTTTATCTACACATCAATGTGCTCAGATACTGAAGATGATGCAAATGGAATATGGAGATGAACTTTGCCTTTAGGAAATGACAATCTACTGGAAATGTACAAGGCTTGAAGGCATACCTGTCATCTCATAAAAACTTTAAGTCAAGAAAAAAACACCTATTTTGGGTATAACAGGAGGGAGAGTCTTCCTACAAAGCATTATCTTACATTGTTGTGTTCAAGTATAGAAGTTCTTGGTGTTGGATATGTACAATTGTGTATATATACACACACACCCATACACACACACATATGTTCTGCTTCATTATGGAAAAAAGAAAAACACTAGCAAAGTAACTCTTTTAATAATTAAGAGTTTATTATCTTGTCCTCAAAAGCTATTTCCATTTTTTGGTGTAAAAATCTGTCTTTGTTTTTCAGTTACAAAAAACTCCCTAACTCTCTGAATCCCTTGAGCTATTTTCTAATTTCTTTTTAAACTACAAATTTTCTTGAGAGTTTGCTCTCACTTTCTCTACATCTTTGTCCTCTGTTCACTTTGCAAACTATTGGGTTTTCTTTTCAGTCCCCAGAACTTCACTAACAATGTTACCATACAGTTGATTGTATGCCTAATAAGCCTTTGACTTAATAGAGAATGGCTTTTCTTCTTCTCCTCCTTCTTCATCAAGAAAGAATGTAAAGCATGCTATTATCTCTGCTGTATAGTTTTCACACTTTTTTCTGGAACTTGCCTGTCCCTGTTTCAAAACCCAATTTATCATGACAGTAATTGTCTACGTGAATAAGCATGTATTCTGCTAATATAAGTATCACTACCATATCACAGTTAATCAAAAAGCTAAGAAATCCTGGAAAAGCAGAGTCACACTAATTAGTAGCAAAATGTAATCTGTCAAACATTTTGAATTAACCAAAAAATTTTCAGACTTCTCTGACATTGAATGTACCTATAACTTCTAATATATTCCATATCAGGGAGAAGGTTAAGGTTGAATGCTGCAGCTTTGTCTTCACAGGCCATGTACCAAAACTCTCACACATCGCTCAAAATTAATTCTGTCAGGAAACAGAAATGCAGAACCATTCAAGAAGGCAGCAGATGGAAGTTCATTTTACTTTGGTAAACTAAAACAGTTAGATGATCACATTTAAAAGCCAGGTCTTTTATTAGTAGGATTTAAAAAAATTCCTTGGATTTAGTGAATATGTGAACCATAATGTTCTGAAAATCCAGATGGATGTAGAAATACTCCATCACTCCACATCATGGAAAATAAATGTTTTTAGTAGTCCTAGTCAAGGACTAGTCAAATAAATTCATTTGCTAAAATTTCACCAGAAAAACCATATGCATTTTCTTTCTATATCCCAACTATGTGTATTTGTTCAAATATAACATTATTTCTTATGATTTCTTAAAAGTATCCACATGCTACTATAAAAAATTAAAAATGCAAAATTTCCCCTTAATCTTAATTCTTAATCTTTCATTCAAACAAATATAAGGAAGAAGTATCATGATAATGTAAATTTGGCCATGAGAGGAACATATGTATGGCTAAGATGTCACAAAAGAAATTATAAAAGTGTTCTGGTAGAGACAATACAGTTGGGAAGAAAAAGACAAATTTGAATAATATTTATGAGACAGATAATCTAGTTTGACAGACCATTGTTTTAGGGACAAAAAAGACAGAGGAGTTAAGAATTAGGTCAGAATTTAAGTTTGGAAAATCATCTGACAAATGCACTATTCAGTGAAAAGAAAAATAAAAGAATGTGAAAATTTATTGGAGAGAATGAGTTCTTTGGAGGATGTCAAATTTAACATGGTTTTAGTTCATCCACACCGAGAAGTTCAAAGAAGTTTAGCTGAATAGGCTTGGAGCTACAAAAAAAGATAGGTGGATCAGAATGTCTCCTTCTCACTCACACACCACACACACACACAATCTTTTACAGTTATGAGAAAATAAATGGTTATAAAAACTCAAGAATGACTAAATGACTAAGAAAGAATATACAGAGTGAGTGAGATGACAAGGAGGCCTAGATCAGATTCTATAACAATACTGATCTTTAAACAATACCCTTGCTAGAGAATGTCACTTGGCAGCAGCGCCTGTGGCTCAGTGAGTAGGGCACCAGCCCCCTATATCGAGGGTGGCAGGTTCAAACCCAGCCCAGCCAAACTGCAACAAAAAAATAGCCTGGCATTGTGGAGGGCACCTGTAGTCCCAGCTACTCAGGAGGCTGAGGCAAGAGAATTCCCTAAGCCCAAGAGCTGGAGGTTGCTGTGAGCTGCGACACCAGAGCACACAAAGTGAAACTCTGTCTTAAAAAAAAAAAAAAAGAAGACTAGAAGAAAGAAAATGTCACTAAAACCCATTCAAAAAAGCTGGAGGGAAAGCAGTATAAAATGATAAAATTGAAAACAAAAGTCTTGATTCCTAATTGCCATTAGTTTTAAATTCTATATAGAGAGCACAAATAAACCTATTAGCAAATTTAGTTAGAGAAAGCCTTCTAAGAGGGTAGGTAAAACCCAGTAACAGTAGGTGAGGAATTAGGGGAGGCATATCACACAGCCAAGAAATTCAGTTTTAAGAGAAAGTTGAGCTATCAGGATGTCCTTGACAAGAGGAAAATGGAAAATAATTGCTTATTTATATTTTTATTTTTTAAGATGGAATTGATTTGGACAGCTTTATACTCTCAAAGAAAAGTTCTGAGAGAGAGAAATTTAATAGATAGGAAAATGAGAGCTATGAACATAGTTCAAAATGAAGACGTTTAGAGCAGAGATGGAGGAGCTGCCATTATTAACAGAACAGGATTACTTTGCTAAATGCATCTGGCTTTCGATTGAGTATTTCCATTAACCTAAAAATTTGACTTGTTTCTCTTGCTCGACATACATTTTTGAAGTCATCAGGCCTAACAATCAGCTCTAGAGTAAAATGTACAAGAAAGCAGTCATTTTTGGAAAGCTCTTATCCTAGATTTCTTCTTAAACATTTAAAGTGAACAACTGCCAACATTTCCAGCACCAATATTGAATATAGTATCAATATCATTTTCACACACTTCATTTCATTTGGCTTTGCCATGATTATTCCCAGCATTCTTCTATAAGACTTCTTCATAAGTGTTTCAATAGCATATTGATTAAATAATCAGAATGCAATACATGAGATTGCCTCTAGAAGAAATCTGAGTGAACTGAATCTTGGCCTGGTCTTACTAGTTCTTCCTCTATAGGTTTCTTGGTCCATTTTGTGCTTCTATAACAGAATGCCACAGACTGGATAATTTACAAGCAATGGAATTTTATCTGGCTCATGATTCTAGGGGCTGGGAAATCTAAGATGGGGGTACCACAGCTAGTGAGAGCTTTCTTTTTGCAACATAATGTGGTAGAAGGCATCACATGAGGAGAAAGCATTCAGGAGAGAGGGGAAATGAGTTGACCTCATCCTTTTTTTCAGGAACCCACTCTGCCACCACTGATGTACTCCCAATATAATGGCATTAATCCTCGTCCTCCTTTAAAGATCTTACTTGTTAACACTGTTGCATTGGAGATTAAATTTTCAACACATGAACTCTGGGAGACACATTCAAACTACAGCAATAAGAAACGTGAAATTAAAAGATTGTTTTTCTCTAAACCATTTTGCCAGGGACAGCAGTATGAATCAGTGAAAAAAAAAAATACTGGGCAAATCACTCACCTTTTTAAACTCAATAAAAGAGTCATTGTTACTTTCTTTATCAACCTCATTTTCTTTTTAAATAGGTATTATGATATTCTTTATTATTTAGGCAAATTGTAGGTAAGAGATCCAGCTTACAATTGGACAGAAATTCCCATTTAGTATAATGTTCAATAATAATCGTCATTCACAGGGGCTAATTTTACTTCTGAACAACTATAATATCCATCATTACAAGGGGTCTGTGCCTCTACTAATTTTATTCTTAAAAACTCCTCTGAATATTTTTGCCCAGTATCATATGAGTTGCCTGGCAACTGCTAAGAATAAATTCAAAGAAAGAGAGGTGATTTAATGAAGAACTCAGACACAATCTAAACCTTGTAAAATGAACTAGGTATCTGCTTTACTCAGAAAAAAATAAATACTTTCCATAATCTGATTTTAAATACAAAAAATTAATGAACTACTGCAAATCAGTGATAATATAATTAATAATAGTACAAGACACGGGAACTCATGAAAAGTAAAGAAGCACTTAAGAATTTTTTTTTTTTCCATCCCACAATATGGTATGTTCAGCTCTTAGCTCCAATGGCTTACTAATTTATTATACTCACAGGAAACATTCTTTAGAAATCTGTCTGTGGATGTGGTTCTTTTGAAAGAAAACTTAAAAAATCATATTTTATCTAGCATGGCAACATGAAAATTTTATAAGTTTTGGAATTTAACCATTTTACCAAAGAATTAAAGAACCTATACACATTAAAAAGGTGGAAAGTTATCTTCAATACGAGGGGTAAGAAAGAAGGAAAACTTCAATACACACCCAGTAATTTACGAGATATGTAGGGACTTGATCTAAGATACAAAAGAAGCCTATGTATACCTATTCTTTAGTATTAGCATTGCGTGTTTTGGTTGCAAGCAATAAGAAGCTGTCTTAACTAAGTTAGGCAGACATAACAATTGACTGGATACTGAGCTATTTCATATAAACTTGGCAGAAACACAGATTTAGCATGTTAGGAACAATAATACAGACCTTGAAATGCCTTCAGGATGTTCCCTTTCTAGTCCTCATCTAAACTCCTCTCTTTCATTTACTTCAACACATTCACAGATAAATTTCTAAAGAATGTTGCCTATGAGTATAATAAATTAATAAACCAAAGGATCTAAGAGCTGAATGTGCTGTGGCTTCCCTCTGCTAGTACAGCATTCTGCACATGATAGCCCACTAGCTATCACTAGCCCACTAGACTCTTTTGTAATGTTTCAGTAGCAGAGAACTATTTCCCTTCTATCCTCAAATGTAGCTTTAAAAAATCTCAAGGATGCACCTGGATTAGTCAGGTCTGGGTTGGAAGCCTGTTGCAGAATGATTAATTATGCCTAAAGAGTTGGCCTAAGTTTCACTGCTGCAACTAGAACAGAACAGTTGAAAAGGAGGCAGAGGAGTTCTCCTAAAGAAGAATATGTTTGGATGAAGATGGAAAAGCTTCAGGACAGACATAATGAGTGTGAAATGAATATGCTTGACCTTTGGATTTCCAATTTTTTATTTTCATACTCACAAGTTGAATCTCAATCACTTTAAGTAGATACCTAGCTCTATTTCTCTCTTAACATGTTCCACTCTTACACTCATTCTTCTCATGAAAGGACTGGAAAACTACAGTAGCATGCAGAAAGTGGGTTATATGCCGGTAGCTCCGCCTGAGATGCATGACACTTTGGAACACAGAAGGACTTTCTAGAAGGTACTATATTTGCTGTGTCTAATGGTCACTTTTCCCAAAAAATTTTGAGTGAAAAATAAAGATATGTAATATACATGGGTAGTACTAATTCTGTATCTATGTAAATGTTTTTAATTCCTTTAGTTATGCTTATGTGTTAAAAGTGTAACTCTATGTGAAAAATAAATGTTCAAATTCCTTTATAATACAAAAACCAAGTACCCAAATATAAACAAAACTTTGAATTAAAAATAAAGATTTTTTTTTTTCCTGAAAGTATGAGCAAAAACACCTGGGTGCACATTGTGCACGGGGACACATTATACATGGCAAAATATCCGTATACTTCTAAAACTTGCTGATGGAAGTCACACATTTCTTGAGATTGGGACTGTGCCCTGGTGGGGCACACATGGTGAGGCATACATTCTCATTCTGATTGCCAAATATGCAGTTCATGATGGAGTGTTCAAGTCAATGTTCAGAATATTAGGTGGCTGGTCTGAAGTCAGAGGTGACATGCTCTACACCAGATATTTCTAAAGCAAAGGTTCTAGTGACTACTGATAGCCCAAATAAAATTCTTTCTTTGGAGTGAAGGGAACTTAATTCACCTACCATGTTAGTTTTTCCTTCCTGAGGCTTCAACTCATTCTTGGATCACTTCATAGGAAGTTAACTACTGCTCCTGGGAATCTATGGCTGTTAGTTATCAAATTCAAGCCTTAAGAGAATGAACTTCTTAATTTTCACTCTGTGTGGCAATGCAAAAAATCTGGATCACCTACATTTCTATTATTATTATTATTTTTTTTTTTCAGTTTTTGTCTGGGGCTGGGTTTGAACCCACCTCCAGTATATGGGGTGGGGGCCCTACTCCTTGAGCCACAGGTGCTGCCCTGGAGCACCTACATTATTTACAGGGTGTGAACTATTAACACATTACAGAATGCTAAAGCTGAAAAATGCTTTTGTTAAATCCAAAGTGGTTTTCTTTTTTTTTTTCTGAAAAACAGCCACATTAAACTTTTAACTATTCATAATGAGAAAACCAAAACATCTATTGTTCATATACATAAATAAATAGGGTTCTTTTTTTCCTTTTATGATTAAGGTTTTCAGGTGAGAGCTTCTCATTTTGACTATTCTCCATATCCTGAGACTATCCTGTGAAGGATGTCACATCCTCTGTACAGCCCTAAGTCCCTCTGTTACCCACTCAAAGTGATCAGCCTGTCCTCAATCCTTCTCCCTCTAATCAGTCTGTGACCAAAGAAGACTCACCAACATTCTGAACAGAGGCTGCACTTGCCAGATTCACTGCACTCACACTTGCTGATGATCCTTCATGTGCTATTTCCTTTCACATGGCCCTCTTCATGGGGGCCAGCTCACATTCCCGCATTCTTTTAAACCCTTCCCTAATCCCAACTTCTCTTCTCTGCCCCTCCCAAGCTGGCTATTACGTCTTGTCTCTTCCTCCATGCGTCCACTCCAGCATTTATAACAAATGTTTCATTGTATAACATTTGTTATGGCACTGACACATGGCATGTTATTGCATGTTCCAAATCCTAAATTATGTACATGTATTTATTTTCTTCCTACTTGTTAGAAGCCTGCTTATTCTATATCTAGAATATTTACCAGAATTCTGTGCTCAAGCACTTTTTGGATATTTTGGGACCTTTTTATGTTTTTCCTTAGACTGCAAGCTCCTTCAAAGAAGAACTCATTCTCAACTTTATAGCTTTATAGCTTAGCCACAATCCTATGGCAAAACAGGTCGTGAGAAACTATTCACGGGGTGAGGGGATAAATACAAGCTTATAACTACTTAGTTATATCACTAGGCCACTAAATTATCACATATAATAGACCTAAAAGCCATTTTCCCCAGAACAAGACACATGGGTACTATGGTTAATAATTGAATATATTCATTCTTCAAAGTCATATTCTTAAGTAATTTTTTAAGACTTAAGACTAGGCATGAACAATGAAGATTTTTGTTTCATTTTATTTTTTTTCTCTTGATACTACTATCTTCTTCCAAAGGAATGAGTACTAACTGACCATTATTTGTAGAGTAACATGTAGAGAGCAAAATATACTAGTATCAAATTTGGGGAATATTCCAGGGAGGTTACTGTTCAGTTTTCCAAGAACTTTTTAATCTAGCTCTGAATAAGAGGTTCCACTGGCTCAGCTATGAGAGCTACATGACTAAATTTATCGTTCAGTGAATATTAAAACCTCATTGTAACATATTTCTACATATACAATAAGGAATTACGAGAATTTTTGAAGCCTTTTATGTCTCATCTTTTTTCTTCTATAAATGCAATGTGTGCATAGCAATTAGCTTGATACCTGACCATAATATGAGTTCAATGAAAGGCAACAGGTACCAGCTCTGCCCAATGGGCCTCTCCATGATGACAGAAATTTTCTATTACCATACTGTCCTATGTGGCAGGCACAAAACACATGCTACTATTGAGCATGTAGATCATGTGACTGAGAAACTCGATTTTTGTTCTAATTAACTGCAATTTTAATAATTACATGTACTTAGTGGGTGCGATAGTGGACAACACAGAGACTATGAATTACACAAGATAGTGTTATGTCTTATTCATCAGTTTACCACCTGTGGGAGAAATCAAAATAAATACAAGGCATCATTTCTGGCATTTGAGCTGTGGAGAACAGAAAAACTAAGTAGATAGAGTTGACACGTTTTGTGGGAGCCTTGAGCTATCATGGAACTGTACAGTCCTGTCCAGTGTGAAAACCCACAAGCCAAAGACAGATGCATGTCCTATTCTACCTGGATTAAACTTTATTTAGTAAGGCTTCCCTTCAATGTAATAGCTCCCCTACTGTGGAGATCAAAACAAATATTATGGAGGAGAAATTTAGGCAAGACAAGGATGTAAGAGTAGGGTGGAGAAAGGGAAATTTATTGCCCTGGTGCTGCCCATGAAATCAATCCAATTCCACAGCTTCCTCAGTAGTTTTTGAAGTTCCCATAACGGCCCCCAGTGCTACAAAAACCACATATTCTAGTTACCATCCTTTCTGCTCTTGTTAAACTCTCCACACCTTTCACTATTTCTCACAAAAATCTCTCCACCTCTGAGTCAAGTGATCATCTCCTACTT
>NW_003852401.1:70331-73223 GCF_000181295.1 Otolemur garnettii | reverse complement strand
AAATCTCATGAAACATTCACAAAAGGAGTCAAACCAGTATGTAATATGTTCCCTAAATGAGTATAGTCTGAGCATCCTATAGCATTGGAATAAGATGATCCTGGCTTAGGAAAGGGCATGTGCCAGAGAATAGATGGAAGAAAAGCCTGGGGGCAAGAATGCAGAGCCCATCTGTGCCACTCTGAGCAAGACAGCCAGGGATGCTAAAGAATTTTCAGTAGGAAAGAAAAGATGAAAATGACATTAAAAACCTTAGATCAACTGAATACATCATTCTAAATTTCCATTATACATAGTAAATGCTGAAAAAAGACAAAAAAAAAAAAAACCCAAGAAATTAAAAAACAACATGTCATCTAACTCATATATTGACATAAGTCAAGCATCAGTCAGGGTCAAAAGGATAGAGAACAGGTTTCAGTTCTACTTAGAATACAGACTTTTAAATATGTCCACAGTATTGATGATTTAAAAATTGAGGGCTGATTACTTTAAAAATAATTTACAAAATACTGGCAAATGTAACTGGCAAATATAAACAGAAAAATATAATGGATCTCTCATTCTACATTCAGTTGAAAATAGCAGTCCTGGGGCCATTGTTAAGGCACAGAGTGGGCACAGAAAGTTGGAAGTCTACCCAGTTTTTACTCCCTGAAAAGCAGTGGGGATCTCAGCTAATAGAGCTGTGAATATTCAGTGAAGGCCAATAATCGCTTTACCATAAAAATAGCAGCAGTCACAGCTCCCAGAGCTTTGCAGGCTTGCCAAGAGGGGTACCCCATACCCACGCACATATTGGTATGAGGTGGGGGAAACACCATCCTCATAAATGAGCCTTCAAGGCTTGTATTTTGATGCTTCTGTCAGGAAGGATTAACAATGCACAGCTTCCTTCACTGCTGCTTTCACAGCTAGTATTTTAATATGCCCAGAATCTCTAAGGAAGCTGTTAGTAACTAACTTAAATAGGAGCAGGCAGTGCTTTACATCCATTGTTAGAATAAATAAACAAACCCCTAAAACATCCTGCTGGTTACACAGAGACAGATAGCCCTTGTTTATCAGAGTGAGCATCACACAGGGTGCACTGAGTAGGGGCACACCTTAGAGAGGCCTCCGATTATGTTCAATTCTTGTTAGACACAGACAAAATGCTGTTGCTGCCATGAAAGTCTGCTGAAACTGCCGCTTTGTTTCCTGGGACTTCCTGCCATGAGGAGAAGGGAATAAAGCCCTTCACACAAGCTGAGCTGAGAGATTATACAAATAGGCCGGCTGGGCAGCAATAGTGCTCCCCCTGGTGGGATGCCCACCCAGACAAAGGCAGAGGTCCTTAAGGATTTACTCATACAGATCGGGGCAGTTTGGAAAAATGAGCACTTAATAACTTCAACCCTAGAACTGACTGGATGCCTTTAAGCTGCAGCTGCAACAGGCCCACCTCAATGCCACCATCAAAGCAGAGCACTGTGAAAGAAAGTTCTGGAGTTTGGGAACAATAGACTTGGTGCTGTTTCAACTGCATACACTGACCTGGATATGTTTGCTCTGGCAGCCCTGTACCATGAAGTAAAGAGACCAGGCATGAGGTCCCATGGTTGGGAAGCAAAAGTTGGGGAGGGGATTCCCATTCCTGTACCATGATGCCCTCAGTGGTTCCTCTAGTTCAGCATGAAGTAATATAGAGGGTAGAGGAAAGAGTAGTAACCAGTACAGAGGCTTGTGTACACCGTTGCAGGGCAGGAGGCAATGCACCTCTCAAGGGTCCCTTCACTGACAAGAGAGTCAAGGTGAAGGTGCACACTCTCTCCCCCAAAATCAAGCCCACCCTCAACACAGACACCACAAGCAGCGAACAAACCAGCCTGCTAGAGCAAAGCCAGAGATACTTCCAAATGACTCACAGGTGACTAAACCCTTTCTTTTCTTATCTTCCATGTCCCATAAGCCCTCCTAGCCCATCAAAGCCAGACTCAGAAAACGGCTAAGGTGAAGTCTCTGACACTGAACTCAACACTCCCTCCATCTTCCCACAAGTGGTAAGTAGAAGGCAGAGTGAAAGAGAATACCCCATACCCTCCTGCCATTCTAGGTCACTCAAGACAAAAACCAAGTCTGCACTATAGGGAGGAGGATATGCTAAAGTGAGCACAATATGGGAGTTTAAAACACCATGACATCTTGATAACTTATGTAGACAGAAATGCAAGGAATGGAAAGAAAAAATAACCCAAAGGTGACACTGCATATAGGAAAGGAACAGGTAAAAACAGAGCATAGTTCAAAGTAATAATTGAAGAAAAATTAACTTTTCATATGGATACCTCACAGCTTTTAGACTGCACAGTAATCTTGTTACTGTATTCACATGTTTAATTCTCACAGCAATTATGAGATAAAAATTGTATTATGCTCACTTGTTAGAAAAGTAAATTGAGATTCAGAGAGGTAAATTGCCCAGAGTTCAGTTACTAAGCCAGGATTTGAAACCAGGGCCATTTGGCTTTTAAAAGAGTGCCTTTTATTCTGTCAATCACTTCAGTTTTTTAGGTTTTCTTGATGAAAGGATAAATTCAGAAAGGCTGTCCTGGTGTGTATCAAATGTTAGCAGTAGGAGGAATTATAAGTTAAAGGCTATATTACGACAGCAACAGCCCAAACTGTGACAGTGGACCACTAAGTGGAGATCCAGGTGGGTAGTGTCTGAAAATCCAGTGGCAGGTGGGAGGTCAAGGTCTTACAAGGTGGTCAAAGCTTCTGGCAGTGACTAAACAGACAAAGGCCAGGGGGTCCTACAGGGGAACCATGACTGCATTTTTCCAACGATTACCATTTCCCCAGATATGTAGCTCTTCTAGAATTGTGTTACTCCCTCTTAAAGAGAAGGAG
>NW_003852401.1:52328-69681 GCF_000181295.1 Otolemur garnettii | reverse complement strand
GTCTGTGATGTTTGAAGGTGGTTTAATACACAGTAATAAGTACCTAATATTAGCCATAGAAACAGAACAATAGGAACAAGACTCTGGGAATATAGGGGAGAACTCATGGCAAGATCCCAGCTTAGAGGAAGTGGGTTATAGAACAGAACTTTAGAATTGATGAACAAGACAAAAACATCTGTTTCTAGTCCTTGGGTGAAAAGAAAGGGCTTAATCCTGGGAATCAATGGATAACCTCAGTTAGTAAGAACATTATTAAGCCAAGTTTAAAAAGTGTTATTTGATAATCAAGAAGTTAACTGGCCTCAGATGTGGGACGAAAAAGGGCTGTTGTAAGGAGCCAGAAATCAAGCATTTCCTACCAGAGCATATGCGTCACTCCAAGATTCTATGTCAGAATGGCAATAGTTTCAACTTTCACAAAAGTCTGATTTATTAGTCATGGTTGCCTGCAGTAGTAAGTTAAGAGACTATGAGAGATCATCCAGGCTCAGCAAGAAAGATTGGGGAGGCTGATTAAAGATGTCTTTCATCAGAGTAGAAAAGGCAACGCAACATGCATGCTATGAATTTCCCAGCCTTATGTTAAATGCAACTAATTTCAACATTGCAAATGTGACTGTTATCACAAGACCCAGTATTAAAGCAAGTGAAAAATGTCTCTACTGCTGCTGTGCATAGTATCAAATGTTTACCATGAATTTAAGAAAGGATCTTGAGTCACAGATTGATGTTAAATTGATAGTCTGAACCAACTTGTAGTATGACCTTAAGCAAAGCACTGGATTTCTCTTTCCCCTTCTCTATAACTTTCTAAAATAAAATTTTTTTTAATAGAATCATTTTGAAGGTGAATGAGAGAACTCATAGGAATAAGCTTTGTAGACCATGAAGGCTGTGTGCATATGAACAGTTATTGAAACTTATTTTAAGAAGGCATATTTTTTCCCTATTTGGCCCCAAACTTTATGTCTTATTTGTTTCAACTCCTTCATTCTCCACATCTAATCCATCCCAAGTGCTATTACATTCCATTATAAAGCAAAACTTCTTTCCCTGTCCTTTCCCACCAGTTCCTCCTCAGTTTCTTTTCTACTCCCTAATATTTATATTCTGATATTGGCCTCCCAATGGGTACATTCACTTGACTAAACTGGACATCTAAAATTGGGTGAAGCTATAGTTAGGAAGTTGTAAAGGCAGAACAAATAGCTGAGAAGACTTGAGTAGATGTACCTAGAGATCATGAGCAGCCCAGGGAATAACAGAATCAAATGTCTAAGGTATGCTACCAAAAATAGTGGAGATTAGAAACCTGAGAATCACCAGTGCAGTAAGAGCAGCTCATTTGTATTTGTTTATCACCTTGGAATTTACTTATATAGGATATACTATTGTATGTTATATATGTAGGTCAATATATATTATATATTGTGATATATATTTTATATATATACATACACCCACACATTCTATTAAGAAAGGCTACTTTGTTGTTAAAAGCTTTGAAAACTGGCTCAGTGCCTGTAGCTCAGCAGCTAGGGTGCCAGCCACATATACCAGAGCTGGGGGTTTTGAATCCAGCCCAAACCTACCAAACAACAATGACAACTCCAACCAAAAATTACCTGGGTGTTGTGGCAAGCACCTGTGGTCTCAGTTGCTTGGGAAGCTGAGGCAAGAGAATTGCTTAAGCCCAAGAGATTGAGGTTGCTGTGAGCTGTGATGCCATAGCATTCCACCCAGGATGACAGCTTGAGACTCTGTCTCAAAAGAAAAAAAAAGCTTTGAAAACTGCCATCCCACTTCATTAATCTTCCTGTGTATTAAAGTAGGTCTACTTAGTATTCCCCAAATACGTGGCACACTCTTCCTCTCTGCCTATAGTGCACTCTACACACCAGCGTCAAATCCAGTGCTCCTCCTCTCTTCTTGCTGTTCCTATTGAAATTTCCTCCATGGCTTCAGGTGTCCTCAAACTACAGCCCATGGACATGAGGCTCACCTAGGACATTTATCTGGCCTGCCAGGTGTTTTTGCTGCCGCTGCCTGTCCTGCTTAGCAGTTGACTCATCCTGGGGCCTGCAGTCTGGCCCTCCAACAGTCTCAGGGACAGTGAACTGGCCCCCTGTTTAAAAAGTTTGAGGACCCCTATCTAGCTCATATTGCCTCCATTCCTCCATTTAACACCTGGAGGAACTTCTCCTACTTTGTCATTACAGTGTTTTTAGCATTTTGCATTTGAGAATTATCCCACATCAGGTGCCAGGTGTCTGACATATGCAGATCTCCACTGATTTCTTCAGACAGGATTTCAGTAATGGTTTGCATGCTTTTTATTTCTCCTATTGCATTTTACCCATATTAGGGGCCCCTTAATAGTTTTAAGTAAACATAAGTTGACTGAGAACATAGTTTATTCAAACTTTTTTTAAAAATCATAAATGTATTCTACTGATTTAAAAAAAAAAAGCAATGAAAAGCCTCAAGGGAGAAGAAAAGCACATTAATTTTCATCATGTACAAAAACACCCAGATGCATTTTTTCCTTAATCACAAAGCAAGCATCAGACCTCAAAGGATACTTCTTTAATGCTGTATGTTGGTTTTAAAATATATTGTTTCATTATTTGGATGATTTCAAGTTACAGTTTTAAAAGCAGTAATTTTCCCATGCATAGAAAATTTCTATCATCTATTCCATCTCTTAGACAAAGTTAATCCTTTCTGATTTCACAATGCCAGAAACTTTTCAAAGAAATTTCATCTTTTTCTAACTTAACTGAAGAGATATTTTTTCATCCAAATTGTTTGAAAGTTTTAATTTAATATTAAAAGTCAAATTAATAGAAGATAATGCACAGAAACCTAATGTTTTATTTAAATCTATCGTGTACTGTGGAAAAGCTGAGTTATTTAGTGGGTAAGACAGCATAGGAACAGTATATTCCTCTGAGGAAGGAGGGTGAAAAAGAAAATGTTTTAGGCTCAGCACCTGTAGCACAGTGGCTACTGCGCCAGCCACATACAACGAGGCTGGTGGGTTTGAACCCTGCCTGGGCCAACTGAACAACAATGACAACTGCAACAAAAAATAGCTGGGCATTGTGGCGGGCGCCTGTAGTCTCAGCTACTTGGGAGGTTGAGGCAAGAGAATCGCTTAAGCCCAAAGACTTTGAGGTTGCTGTGAACTGTGACATCACAGCACTCTGCTGAGGGCAACATAGTGAGATTCCATCTCAAAAATAAAAAAGAAAAGAAAGACAGTGCTTTGGTGATTAAAAAACAAATTGTATGGTTTCAGTCAAATTGGCGAAAATATTCTTGTCTCTCAACTTATACATTGTGGTCTATAATCATAACTGGTCTAAAATTCGTTTATTATTGCCTTTCTAGCCTGAATCTCTTGACCTACTTGTTGATAATCTATTGATTTCTCAATGTGTGTCAAGAAAATGTATCCATTCTATGCATGTCTTCATTCTTGAGGTTTTGCCTCCCAATCTACTAATAATGAAGGGAAAGGAGGGATATAATTACCAAGATGTCAAGTACAACCTGGGTAGATCAATACTAAAAAAATGGAGAAGAAAACAGAGGGCCAAAGAGTATCAGGAAGAAAGTAGGAGAAAATCTCACAGAGTAGAAGTAAAAAGTTGGGGCCACACATCCCTTCTTCCTAAACTATTCAGTTGATTAGAAAAAGATCTTCCAGGAAGCTGGGGAAGTTATTTTGAAGTCAGTAAAAGTACCATAAATTTCTCTTTTTCTGAGTAAAACTGGAAACATGCGATTGACTTCATGGCATGGCACCCATGTTAATGACAATTCCTATGGTTTCTGTAGCACTAGATGCAAAATATTATTTTGCATTATGCCAAAGACACAAAACTGAATAGGGATTTGTTTACCTTAGAACAACCTTTGTCCAGGTAGAGGTGACATCTAAATGGGTAAAGGTGAAATGAGTGCTGAACTATCAGAATAACACACTAAGGGATCAGAACAGACGAGACTAAATAAACTTGACAGGCAGACTGGTGCATGTTATCTCTGCCCACTGGTAACTTTGGAGTGGTTTGTTTTCATCTCCCCCAAAGCCATCAGCATCACCATTATATTGGCTATTACAGTGAGATCCTTAATAGCCAAAATCCTTTTGAAAAATTAAGAGTATTAAATCTCTTGCTCTATGTTTAAGAAAGATATAGTGAGAACTAAAAAGCTATACAATCAAACTTTTCCCACAGTCACCACTTCTCTTCTGTAAGCCTGTAAACCAGGTTTTTCCTGAGCCTCTCATGGTGCTCAATGTGAGTGCCTGCAGAATTTAGGAATACTGCAAAAGGAGCACCACAGGCTTGCCAAAAGCCTCAGTCTTGTTGACTATGCTCCAGCACAAAGAAAATTCATTTTGGATTATTGCTGGTGATAGTAAATGATAGTAAAATTGGCCAAATGACCAATTCAATGCTGATAATAAACACTGAATTCCATGTCCAGGGACATAGAGGCTAAATGATAATTAGAAACTCAGACTACATAAAACATCAAAGTCTGTTAATTTGACTGATGCTCCCTTTTATTTATTTATTTTTTCATTCGGTTTAAGATAGTTAAGGGAAAGATAACAGGATAAGGTGAAAAGTAAGCAGATACTTAGTACACAGTTGATATATCTGCATGATGTGGGGTGCAAATGCATAATGAGACAATCATAGGAGTGGACTAGGAGGTCAACCTCAATCTGACTCCTGCAGTAGAGCTTCTCTCCACTGACGCCTTTCTGAAATCCAGTTTCAAAGGGACATTGAATGCTATAGCTACTTGTGTGAAGAAATCACTCAAAACAATGTCTCACTTTCTCTCCATGATTAAAATGAGAAGAAACCATTGGTTTCATGAATAGTCAATTCTAGTAACAGCATGTTGATGCTTTCTTGTTTTTCTATTTACTTATTTTGTTTAGAGACAGGGTCTTATTCTATCTTCCAGGCTGGAGTGCAGTGGCACGATCATAGCTTACTGCAGCCTCAGACTCCTGGCTCAACTATTGCTTCCAGCTTAGCTTTCCAAATAGCTAGGAGTATAGCATTTGCCAGTATACCCTGCTATTTTTTTTTTTTTTCATTTTTAAAGAGATAAGGCCTGATTTTTTTGCCCAGGCTTGTCACTATCTCCTAGTCTCAAGCAATCCTCCTGCCTTAGCCTCCCAAATTGCTGGGATTACAGGCATGAGCCACAGAGCCTGGCAATGTTTTAAAAACAGTAAGAATTAGGGGCAGAGCATATAGAAATAATGCTAAAAGAAGTGTATCAAGTTATCTATCGGATCTAATTCCACAGAACCCTACAGTAAAAAGAGACTTTAGGGTCCTCTATTTAGTCTCCCAGCTTGCAGGAATCTCTTTACAATATTCATGATAAGCAGTCATCTTGGATCTTCTTAATTGTAACTAGGTATAGTAAGCTTATTAATTTTGAGAGATTTTTTATCAAAATATTCTCCCTAATACTAAGCATATGGCAACCTCCTTTACCTAGAAGTCACAGTTTCTAGTTGTACCTAGTAATTTCATTCACTCTTTGATGTGGTCATCTGTGTTCATAGTTAGGAACTTAGTAGCTGTAAAACTCCGGCAAGTTACAGGGTTTCCACATCTTTATCATGGAAATAAGAGTTGTATTCATTTCAAGAAGTGGTTAGAACTAAATGAGTAAACACATACAATGTGCTTAGAATTGTACCTGACAGATGATAGGCACTTGCTACATGTTTGTTGAATGATTTAAGGACAATTTGATAATTACACAAAGATGAGAGTGATAACTAAAATGCTAAGAAGCATATTTGAAATTCTAAATGATTTGATTAGGATATGACAATCAAACAGAACCCACATGATTAAA
The DNA here is from genome assembly GCF_000181295.1 of Otolemur garnettii. Lineage (NCBI taxonomy): Eukaryota > Metazoa > Chordata > Mammalia > Primates > Galagidae > Otolemur > Otolemur garnettii. The sequence continues at coordinate 63,771 of NW_003852401.1, read as the reverse complement.
ATGAGCAGTGATAAACAGAAAGTTCTACAGCAAAAGGATATTTAAAACATTTCATTAATTAACTAGAAAAACATGGCTAACAGATAATAGAAATGAAAAGATTTGGGAAGTTTTTTACCACAAAATTGGTGTGGCCCAAGAGTATGATTTGCTCACTGAGAAGTCACTGCTGAACAAGAATAAAAGCCATATGAAAAGGTTGTATAGGTTGTGTGATGATATGCTAACATATAAGTTTTCTTTTTGTTCAAATACATACATTACGTATAGACAACATCTGGAAAAATATCTAAATTGCACATGAACTTTATGGCCACCCTATATAGTATAATGATTAAAACATAAAGGAAAGTCAGTCTAAGTCTGTATTATTGAAAGTAAATGTAATATTCTTACTCGCAGGCTCTAAATCTAAAACTAGTCCAGGTCATCTTATCCTTTTTGGTGCCAGTCTGATTGTGTTCTCAGAATAAAGGTCTCAGTAACATAAAACAAAATGCAGAGAATTTGTAGAGAATTACAAAGGGAATTATATTAAAATTTCATTTGAAAATTGTTTTAAAAATATTGTGATATGTTTACCTACGATCTAATAGTGGTACAATATCACTAATAATTAATTTAAAATAGTGATGCCCTTTTAGAAAATGTCAAATTTCTATAACAACTACAATGTAATATGAAAACACTTGATTTCTATGAGTTACAGAGTCACAAGTCCTAATGTGGTTTGTTATTTGCATTTGTCACTGAAGAAAGTGATAAATTTTAGAAGTTAGCTTTTGGTAGGGAGATAGGAAAAAGTAATGTTTTTTTCCTTCTTCTCTCTTTTTTTTTCTACCTACAGTCTCACCAGACTTTTTTGAGAAGTCTACATGTATACCAACAAATTCCTGGGGATGACTAATGTCATCCATTTCTTAGGAGAATGATGGTGAATGAGAAACAACCTAGAGGAAGACGTGCAGCAGAACAAGGAGTCTGGAAATCTGGCTAAAGGAAGATGCTTACCCAACAGAGGAGGACAGCCTGATAACTGCCTCCAAGTTACAACATAGCACCTCTACCTTTACCTCAGTACTTACACTTCACTTGTGCTACACAGGCAGGGCTTCTCCCCAATCTTTTCTTCAGTCTTCCAGTTTCTTCACAGATGATGAAACCTCAGGGATATTATCACAGGAGTAGTTAACCAGCTGAGATTTTTCTCTTATTTTTATCAGTTCATATCAACACATAATAGTTGAGTTCCTATTTTGCATATAAATGAGACTAGGGACTGTCAGAGGTTAAATGGGTAGGGATGGGAAGAATATAAAAAACAGAAAATTGGCCTTTGCTTACCATTCAGCAGGTAACTACATGTGGGGAATGGGATGGGAAAAACCGAGCATTTTATTTATCAAATAATGATTTATCTGTACATTAACTGTTCCAGATGGATAACATGTCAAGTAAAATAGTTCTGTACATACGTTAGACGTAGCAGGCATGTTACAAATGCCATAATGACTGGGGATATACATTCAAAGCCAAACTGAGCAAAACAATGTCTGACAATAGGATAGATTGTTGGACATCAGGACTATCCATAAAACCCAGGATAAAACCTCTATTGCTATAATAGTGATAAAAACAGAGCAGGACAAGCACACAGATGAGGGAATGGCAGATTTTGTCTGGAATAGATGAGTGAAGGGGACATTTTACTAGGCCTTGAGGGATGAGTAACATTTCAACAAATGAGCATGAAGGAGAATGCTTGCTTCCCAGGCTGATGAAAGACTGGGCAGGGAGTCATCAAAGTTCCTTCTGGCAATGAGGACAGTGGGATGTAACTGCAGCACTGGGTGAATGGACTAAGGGCAAGGCAGAGAGAATTACAAATGATACAGCTGTAAAAACTGATGGGCAGCAGACTGTAAATGACTTGTAATCATCTGCTAAGAACTATGGGTTTCATCTTAGAGCAAATGGAAGTCATAGAAGGCTTGAGACACAAGAAGTGAAATGAACAGAACTGTTTTATGAAGAGAACTCCGGCCACTCAATGAAGTACAGAGTAGACAGACATAAAGATAAGAAGCAAAAAAATAGTAAGAAGCTAATATGACAGTCAAGTATCTCCCAAAAGGGAGGGAATGAATTGAAGATATCTTAGTGGTAGCTCTGGCTGGATTTATATTTATAATTTGATATAATCTTGATGCTTTGAATCTTCCCTTCTCCTTATTCCTACCCCAAACCACTACTATCTCAAATGCCTGTTTATGCCCTGAATTACACATATAACCATGCACATATACATGCACACACATGCATGTGCACTTGTGCATGCACACACTCCCACACACTCTTTCCATTTGTCTCTCTCTCTAAGATAATATCGAGAATAAGATTTAGCAGCGCTGGGCCAACATGTAAGAGAAGGTCAGGAGACCTGGTCTACAATGGAGCTTTCAGCAGTGATAAAAATGAAGTTCCTTCTCTTTCAAGTAAGTAAAAGGACCAGATTCTTTTTGAATGTAAGGAATTCTGTAAACTATACAAATCACACACCCCTTGTAGCCTCACAAAAAAATAAAAGCACTCAACTAGACATGTAGTTCAGCCATGTAGCCACTCAACATAACACAATCATAGGTGTATGTGTTTGATACCTTCTAGAAAAATTAAACAATGTGAAAAGATTATTATTCCCACATGAGAAATGAGAAATTGAAGATAATGAACAATTATTGGTGAAATTTTAACAGATAGAAGGAAAGCCACATGGTATGTAACACTCTTGAAGGAGCACAAGTTGTTAAATGATACCAACAACTATATATTATTTATCTCCATTTTCTTTCTGTTTATTTTATTTAAAATTTTTTTGAGCAAAGTTCAATAGTTTCAGAAAGAGTGAGTCACTTTCCTGATTAGTAAGTAGAATAGATCAGATTGAAACCCAGGTCAGTATAGAAATGTTTATTAGGCACCTACACCGACACTCAGAAGGAAGTGATAAATATGGACTGGTGTAAAGAGGGTAGGGTTTGATTAGAACAAGAATGATAAGAGAAATAGCAGAATGAATAAAGCAATAATGGGTGATAGGAGCAGATGGATAAAAAAGGATCAAGAGATAGATGACTGAGGAAGGAGAAAAAAGAAAAAAAAAGCTACGATATCAATGCTATAAAATTGCAGTCATGGTTATCTTTCATCTAGTAATTCCTCATTACAGAGGCTGCAAAGATTCCTAGGGACACTTTTGTTTCTTCTATATAATTAAATAGCAAAGAGTAACTTCTAGCCTTAATGTAAACTTTAATTTTACACATATCATTTCACTTTTCTGTTCTACATAAATTGGTGAAGCATGCTTAAACAAATTTTGAAGCACCACCTTTGAAAACAGCATACAGAGGGGAAGAGAGGTATCTTATGACATTCTCTTTCCCATTTGGCTTATTCCACGCATACGCATTTTATTTTTTTCTCTCAATGTTAATTTCAGAATTCTTTGACTCACTCATGTTAAGTGAAAACCTTCAGTAAATTCAAATTTTATTTTTAGCAAATTATTTTCAATTTAGTGGTAAATTAGCATCAATAAAGAAGAGCAGTTGAAGTTGTCAAGGTGCTAAAGGGAAACCCATTCTTTTTAGCCTTTCCTTTTATGTGTATCTGACATAAGGAAAACAAATGCATTGTTTCTAGCACTTAATACTTCACTGATGACATTTTTCTTCACCAACACGTGTTTTATATTTTATTATAAATATCTCATAACACTTGTTCAACTTACATTTCTTCTTAAAACTTAGGGACAAAATAAGTGATATATGAAATTTAGATCACTCATCCAACTCAGCTGTGTAACTCCTGCACTGATAGAGTATGATATTTTACGAAGCATACATTCTGTTTTCTCTGCTTTATGGAACCTCAGAACTCATCTGATCTGCCGTAGTAGGGTGCCTTGGGATGATGCGAATGACCCCCAACAGTATTCTAGAAAATAAGCCACCAACTCATTACTGAAAGCAAGAGAAAAACAATCTTTGCCATATCCCACATGATTATTAAAAAGAAATAAAAATCACAGTTTCTATGTGAGAATATCGATCGGGCCATGTCCATCTTGCATTCTTCCATATTTTCCCTCCCCTGTCTACCCAGAGAACTCTATGTAGGCCAAAAAGCACTGCCTGAGTCAAGCTTTTCTATACTCACAGAATTATTCTTTCTGTAGGCACTGTATTTATGTTTTGACTAGAGTGCCTATTACATTTTATTCTAAGTATCTATTTATCAGGATGTGTAGTTCATCACTTATGCTACTGGCTGACTGAAGTACTCATCTTTTAATGTCAAAAAAAGGAACCAGTGGTGAATGGCTGGTTTTTAAATGTGAACAGCTTTTTCATGTCCCCAAACATAGGCAACTTAATATTTTTATGTTCTATACTAAGTTGTAGGGAACCTTTTCCTCCAAAGCAGAGACAGAATGCTCTAATATACCCCTCCACTGTGGACTGTAGTAGGAGGGCCTGTTCTACCCAATCTCATCAACTGAAGTAGGCACTTGACTGAGGGTAGCCTTCAATACAGCTAGCCCCATGTCTTTTGCCATATGTACCCCCTTTTTGTTGTACATGAATTCTTAATCCTAGAATCTGAGATTAACCATGATTCTCAAAGCTCCTTTCACAGTTCCTTTTAGAAGTTCTCCACGTAGGCAGCACCTCCATAATCTACTATACAGTCTCATTCCCTTGGAAAGTTTTTAGAGAAACCTTCACATTGATCACATGCTTTGATTTAGTTTGTTACCCATTCAAAGCTGAGATGTCCCAGCTTACCAGGCTTTAGCATTTAAGTAAGTTAAATACTATGTGAAGAAATCCAAATCTGAGAGATGAAGAAAATTGAAATTTCAAACTGGTATTCCTAACAGAATATTGCAGAATTCTCCCTTATCAAAGAAATAGCTACATATTCTTTGCCACAGTCAGTGGTACCAGGATGAATGTGAAACTTTATAAAATGATGTGGGAGAACCTTAGAATTCACAGCCTGCATTATTTTTCTGGTTTATAAGAGCATGGAAGATTATTAAAATCTTGACCACTGGAAACGAAAAGTTAAACCAAGGTTCAGCAGTGAAATATAAAAAGAATAGAGAAAAAGCATCTCTTCTTTTTAAGAGAAGAATATTGGTGATGAGGATACTGGTAAGGTGCAAAAGATCATCATCCTCAAGCATTTCTTCTATCCTTCAAGTCCCTACACAAGGGTTGCTTTATCAAACTTTCACTGATGCCTTTCTTTCTATTGGACTTATAGATTATATTTCATAATTTATGATTCATTTTACACTGTTTAAACCTGTAAAATTATAAGATCCTTGATATATTGGCGGCACCCGTAACTTAGTGGGTAGAGTGCTAGCCAAATACACCAAGGCTGGCCGGTTTGAATCTGGCCCAGGCCAGCTAAAACAACAATGACAACTGCAACAAAAAAATAGTCAGGCATTGTGGAGGGTGCCTGTAGTCCCAGCTACTTGGGAGGCTGAGGCAAGAGAACTACTTAAGCCCAAGAGTTGGAGGTTGCTGTGAGCTGTGATGCCACAGCACTCTACCCAGGGCAATAGCATGAGACTCTGTCTCAAATAAATAAATAAATAAATAAACAAACAAGATCCCTGATACGGAATCTTATTTCTTCTGGATTCCTTATGCGTACTCCAATATTAAGTACATGGGCCATTATAAAAGTTTTGAGATACACAAAAATCAAGAAATACAGCCCCTTTTGAAAGAGGCATGAAGAATCCTCAAAGATCTCAAATTAGATCTCCTATTTGACCCCACAAGCTCACTACTAGGTATTTACCCGGAAGAAAAAAATAATTGTTTTATCATAAGGACTTCTGCATTAGATTGTTTATCACAGCTCAATTTACAATCACTAAGATGTGGAAACAACCTAGATGCCCATCAACTCAGGAATGGATTAACAAATTGTAGTGCATGAACACCATGGAATACTAATGAGCCATAAAAAAAGACAGTGACTTCAAATCTTTTGTAAAATCCTGGATGAAGCTGAAATATATTCTTCTTGGTACAATATCACAAGAATGGAAAAGCAATTATCCAATGTACTCCATACTAATACAAAGCCAATAGACCATCTAATGTATGCCCACATAGGAGAAAAACTTATTTCAATTCAGGTTGGGGGAGGGGTCATGAAGCAGGGGAAGAGGAAGAGTTAGGGTACTCTCAATGAATGGGCATGGGGGTAGGGTGTTTGGCACACCTTTTGTGTGGGGGACATAACCACAAGAGGGACTCTACATAACAAAATCAAATATTTTGACCTGGTTGCTTGTACCCTCACATTAACTTGAAATTAATTTACTTTTCAAACAATATAAATAAATAAAGAGACCAAAAAAAATGCAAAATCCATCTAGACAGACACAAGTGAAGCCCTCCCACCAACACTAATAAGCCAGAGCAAGTTAAAACTTGCACAGGTAAATCAGAAAGGACACTGTTGACTATGTCTTAGAAGTGAAATAATACACCATAGCACAAACTTTCAGAGTGACCTGCATCCCTGGTAGGTGACTAGTTGGTTAATCGATTAGGTAGATTAAGAAACATAGTTCAGCACTAACAAGACCAAGTGCCTATCTGAGATAAAAAAATTCAGAAGGTAATTGGCAAAATGCCTAGAATTAAAGAGTACTCTATGGAGCTGTTTTTAATCAATGTTTGGAGTCACACACAGCAAACAAGAAAAACTGAGCTCAGAAACAAAGACTCTTTCAAAAATCATCCTATTGCATTTGTAATACTCAAAGCATTTATGTTCATACATTTTGGTGATTTTTTTTTTTTTTTTTTTTTAGAGAGTAGAGTGCCATGGTGTCACAGCTCATAGCAACCTCCAAATCCTGGGCTTAGGCGATTCTCTTGCCTCAGCCTCCTGAGCACCTGGGGTGACAGGCTCCTACCACAATGCCTGGCTACTTTGTTGCAGTTTGGCCCTGGGTGGGGTTTGAACCCACCACCCTCAGTATATGGGGCCAGTGCCCTACCCACTTAGCCACAGGCACCACCCAATTTTGGTAATTTTTTTAAAGACAAAATTGCACAATGTCACAAAATTGCACAAGGTACAGGGCAGTGGCATAGTCATAACTCATTTCAACCTAAAACTCTTGAGCGCCAGTGATCCTCCTGCCTTAGCCTCTTGAGTAGCTAAGACTACAGGTATACATAACCACAACCAGTTAATTTTTCTATTTTTAGTAGAGAGTTTAGCTATGCTCATGTTGGCTTTGAAGTTCTAAGCTCAAGGGATCCTCCAGTCTCAGTCTCCCAGAGTGCTAGGGTTATAGGAGTGAGCTGTCGTACCCAGTCTATGGTAATTCTTAATATGAATTTTTATAGGGAGATGTCAGGAAGACTTACCTATTGCTGTGTATCTATTTTAGAACACCATACAGAACTTCTTACATCAAAATTCTGTTATTTTTCCAAAGCCAGGTGTGTTAGACTAACTTCATGTTTGTAAACTTAATCCTAATAAAAATATTTTAAGCATTTTGAAAAGTTGTGCAAGAATAATATAATAAACAGTACCAGGAACTAACAAAACTACTCAGTTAAAGAAGATCAAAGTGCTATTAAATGAAGGTTATGTTGACCAGTTTGATGAGAGTATTTCAAAATGTATATGAAAACAGCGCACTGTACCCTATGATTGCATTAATGTACACAGTTATGCTATAAGAAATAAAAAAAAAGTTAATTTCATGTCAGTGTTCTCCAGCATTCCACATTGAATTTATCTCTCTATTCTGTACAATAACTTGTCCTTTTTTATTCTTTTTATTTATTATTATTGTTGGGGATTCACTGAGGATACAAGAAACTAGGATACCCTGATTGCATCTGTTAGGTAAAACCCCTGAGACCCCAACCCCTGCCCCTTTCCTCTCTCTGCTCTTCCTTTCCCCCACCCACTTCCTCTTTCTCTCTCTGCTCTCTCCTTCCCCCACCCCCCACCATGTACAAGGTCATTAATTGTCCTCATATCAAAATTGAGTACATAGGATTCATGCTTCTCCATTCTTGTGATGCTTTACTAAGAAGAATGTGTTCTACTAGGACAGCATTTGGGGCTCAAAGGAGTGGGGCGCTGGCCCAATGTACTAGAGGTGGCGGGTTCAAACCCGGCCCCAGCCAAAAAAAAACTGCAAAAAAAAAAAAAAAAAAGAATGTGTTCTACTTCCATTCAGGTTACTACGAAAGATGTAAAGTCTCCATCTTTTTTAATGGCTGAAAAGTATTCCATGGTATACACATACCACAGTTTGTTAATTCATTCCTGGGTTGGTGGTCTTGAAGGCTTTAATATTTTTAATACAATAAGACTTCCAAATCTTCCATTGATCTTTACATCTAGTTCAATTTTTAACAACTTGGAAAAATTTGGTCCAGCATATGTAAATTATTTATAGTAGTTGCCTCTTATTGGTAATAATTAGAATAAGAGAGGAAAAACATGTCTGATTTTATCCACTATTTTATTTCTAGTATTTTATATAATCTCTACTAAGATTTTAAATAAGTTAATCTTATTAAGTTAAATCTCTACTTAAGCTTTTAAAATAAGTTAATGAATAAATGAACAAGATAAGGCATAGCCGAGCAGGGGGAGAAGGTTTGCAGTGAAGATATAAGAAAGAAAAGTAAGATTGGATCTGGACTTTAGACCTGCTGTCTCTGAGGAAGAAGCCAAAGACATCACTGGCCAGGTGGCAGCTTACATCAATGGAGTCCTGAACTCAGAAATGTAGTAAATATTTGCATAGAGAACTAGATTCAGGAAACAAATGATTATATTATATTATAAATGATTATATTATACAGACACCACATATATACATACACATACTTGTGCAGCATATTTAATTTTGTTGATTTAAAAAGAGTATTTGCTTTTTCATTCCCATTTTGTCTCAAGTAATATAGTGACATTTTCCAAAAGCTATATTGTATGTAATATTACAATAAGTTGACTGCAGAAGCAGCTATGATAATCCAATTTTCTTTTATTAGGTCAAACGTTAAAGAGATTAGCAAAAAAAAAAACAAAAAAAAAAACAAAAAAAAAACAGTGCCATTCTTTTCATTAATTTTTGTGTTACAAAATAATTATAGTTGTTTGCACAAAATATGTTAGCATGTGATTAGTGTTATTTCTAAATAAGTTAATGTATTTCTAAAATTTCTCAGTTTTAATTTTAAACGTGGCAAATTTGTATATGCTATATTTATATACATGCATCTATATAAAAATTTCTAATCTTCTTTAAAAAAATGCTTTGGGTGACCCTTGATGATTTCTAACATGCAAGGGGTCCTAAGACCAAAAGTTTGGCAACGACTGATTTATACTATTTTCCTAAACTCAGGAAATGTCTTTATTATTCTTCCAGATGCTAAAGCTAAGAATCTGGGGTTCATCTTCCCTTCTTCTCTTTCACTTATTATCCTGTATCTCAACTACTAATTTCCACCAATAAAATACTATATATTTTTGGTCTATTACATTGCATCTCTACTCCATCACCAGAAGTTGAGAGCCATTCTCCTCTGATGTATCCCCTCCAGTGCCTGCCTGCCTCCTACTCTGGCCCCTGTCCAACCTATGCTCTTAATCAGCCAAGGATTTTTCATGCAGCAAATGCAACATCCACAGGGCCCAGGTCCAAGGATCTTTTCAAAAAATGTGACATAGTGTTTGGGACTTGAAAAATAATCATTGATGATAAAAGGAAAAATAAACCACAAAATAAAAATTATTTACGTGGCAATCTACCGAATGTCATATATACTAATCAGTGCAACTCAATCAGTTATAGAAAAGTCATATTTAATGAAGGATGTGGATGCAGTTCAACATGCATGGTAAAATTTGATGAGAGGTCTCCGGAAGCAAGAGTATTTAGTTCGTGTCTATCTCTCCACCTTCATCTCATACATTTTTCCCACTCATGTACTGTGTTCTAACAATACTAATCCAGTTGTTAGTTTTAGAAAACGACAAGTTCCTTTCTCACTTCTGAATTTTTTCATTTGTGGCTCCTTGAATCATAAATGCCATTCTCCAAATGCATCTCAAAGATTTTTTTCTATCTTACAGATCTCAAGAGATGTGTGTGGGTTTCCATAAAGGCTTTCTTTGGTCATTCCACAAACAAACAAACAACCTCAAAATTTTTATAGCATTATTTATTAAAAAATTGTGTAATTATTTGTTTATCACTTGCGTTGTGTCTCTATCCTCCAATAAAATGTAAGGGTGGAAATCAAGGATGATTCACATGTCTGTGCCTGTGTGTGTGTGTAGCTGCCCCCTGTGTGGACAAAAGAAACTGAATTAAGTTATGTCAGGGAATTTCTCAATTTTCTGGAAAGGAAATAGTTATCTGGACCCCCTATCAGTCAGAAAATTAAAAAAAAAACAAAACAAAACTCTATTCCTGTCAACTATAGGACTGAAAGGCTGTCCCTGCTCCCTGAGGTGAAATAGACTAATAATACCCCTGTGATAACAAGGCTGCATATTTTTAGCACTTATACCATTTATTCTTCACAATAAATCTAAATAAATAATACTGAGATCTCCTTTTTCAGATGAGGAAACTGAGATTCAGAAATTTTAAGGGTATAGTACTAAGGGACCTCGTAAGTCTCTGGGCCTACAAACACTGCCATGTGGCTTCTCCTTTATTGCACATTCCTGATACTGAGATGAAAAGAAATATCACTGATGTAACCATTGGAAATGAATGAAGATTGTTTGTCTTGCCTTCTCCAGGGCTGAGCACAGAAATGACATCTTCGAGTGAAGGGCAAATAATGTAAGGATTGCATGAAGGCAGAGACTCTAAGTCTTCACAGACTATAAGTCCACTGGTCATTCTAAGCAACTTCTGCAGCAAGCCAGGGAAACTGACCAACAGAAAGGCTAAGAATACTGTAATAATGACACACGCTCATATCTTCTCCTGATCCATTCTCCCTCCTTAAATTAACACAAATGTTTATATGCTTATCTCTGGTCCTCATGGTTGGGAGTTATCATCTCTGAACCTCAGTAAGCATTCTTAAATCCTAAACCTCTTTTCTAACACCAGTCCCATCTCTCTGAAGGGAGTTGATTTATGTCTATAAAGTTATTCTGAGACGAGAGGGAAAATTATGGAGATGGGCTTGTTATTGACTCGTGGATGTTTTGGAGTTATTTTTCTCAGAAATGTGACAATTAGAAGACAGAAATTAATATTTTGTTATGTTCCTAATGAGACACAACGGTTGATTTTCTTTTAAAGGAACATGATAAAAGCTGAACTGTGACAACTAAC
>NW_003852401.1:12310-50998 GCF_000181295.1 Otolemur garnettii | reverse complement strand
AAAGAGATCTGGACCTGAATGTTTATCATAGCACAATTCACAATTGCAAAGATGTGGTATCAAACTAAGGGCATGTCAATTCATAAGTGATGAAGATGATGTGGTATATGTATGGAGTATCACTCAGTCATACCAACGAGTTAAATAATGTCTTTTGTAGCAATTTGGATGAAACTGGAAACCATAATTCTAAGTGAAACATCTCAGGAATGGAAAAACAAGTAGCACATGTTCTCACTATTAATAAGTAGGAACTAACGGATATATACTCATGGGCACAGAGATATAAATGACCTGAGAAACCAGAAGAGGGAGGGTGGGAAAGGGGATGTGGGATAAAAACTTATTTCCTGGGTACAATTAACATCATTCTGGCAATGAGCACATGAAAAGTCCTGACTTAGCATTAGTCAATTTATTCGTGTAGTCAAAACATCCCCCCCTTAAATTTTTGAAATAAAAAAAATTAAATGAAAAAACCTGTAAAAATATCTAGAAATTTAAAAAATAGAGTTAATTATTTATTTGAATCCATCATGCACACTTATGATAAAGTATCAGTAAATATTATGTACACCAGGTAGATATATTAACATCTTAGACTTAAAATAAATTACTTCTATCTAAAAGAAAAGACAGAAGAAAATAGAAATAATTCAATGGGAGAAGAGTAGAAGTGTCAGGGCATTGACTTAGGAGTGTTTTTTTTTTTAAGTTTGGGATAGTAAGTTTATACTGCCAGTATAATGGGAATGTATACATTTATGTAAATATCAACATTGTTCTTTTTATGTTCCATCCCAAATTGATTTTAGTTACTTCTGGAAACACTTTATTACATCCCAAGAAAGTAAAGCTTTTGACCTTGACTTTCAATACCCAAACTTTTGATGGGCAGAGAACATCTACCATTTGGTATAATGCATTTTTAGAAAGAAATAAAGTGGACTTTTGGGATTACAGATTTAATACTTATAACTTCATTTTCATAAGTGACCCCAAATCTCCAAGAGATATAGTGTGTTTTCCATTTTTCTAAAACATGGATTTTTACCATAAGCCCTTTGAGGCTGGCACAAAGAGTGAATCACCAAGTTTGTGAAAGGGCCTAGCAAAAGGACTAGAAGAGGTAGCTCAGTAGTTTTATTTTTTTCTGTTCACTTTCATGTGTTGATTTCATAGAGGAAATCATATACCTATCAGGTATTCATGAATCTGAGGACTGACAAGTTCCCTGGAGGACTCATTCGCAAATGGTGAAGGTTTACTATACATCAAAAAGTTATGAATATTTAAAATCCCTGTCTCACACAGGTCAGACATTGCATTACATTTCTTTAACATACTCTTTACACCCAGAGCAGGATCATTTATGGTAGGAAAAATGTAAGCCTCATGAAAAGGATAAAAAAAAGATGTACTTGACAGGGAAATGTGCCCAGATGCTTTTGAATTGAGAGTTGAAGAATTGTTATTGTTATAATACACTCTGGAATATTTTTTGGCATAAAAGATGCATTTTTTACCAATAAAATCTCTGATTTTACTCTGTAAAAGCAATGAAATAATAAATTCTTAGCATCCAAATTTCCTTCGAGGGTAAAGCAAGAATAAAATAAGAATTGCCTTTCATTAATTCTTCCTATTATATCTGTGAAAATTACCCCTTGAACAAGTCTGATGTAAAACAGTTATACATTGTATGTTTCTTATTTTCTACATAGCGTCTTTTCAAAAATTAATTATAGCCAATAGTTCTAATTCCAAAGGGAATAATTAAAAGCAGTGTGGAGAAATGAAGAGATAATGATGTCATTTTAAAATTAATTTAAGCATTTAAAAATTAACAAGCCTTTCTTACAGTTTAATTTCTGTTATAATTTAATACATACACATAAGCATTTGTATTCAATATTTATATTAAATCTGATTTTGGTTGTTACAGTTTGAGAAACAATAGTTTAATAGGTCAGTTCTCTTAATTCTTTAAAAGCATCTTTTAATTTGTGTAAGACAAAATGAAGTGTTTTAGATAAGAAATTTCTTTAAACTGAAAACAATAGACTTTAGTGTAGCTGTCTGCTAAGTTTGTCTATGTGTGGAATCTTGTTAAATTCAGAGACAATGCCCTTTTGGTGTTCTCTAATTAAATTAGCCCACAAGAGGTACAACATCCTTTTATTGACTTTTAGAGTTATAATTATAAAATTCAAGAACATAATGTTCTATTAGATACACACATATTCCTGTACACACACAAAAATACAAACATACACACACATATATCCTTGTTCTTATTTTCTTTTCTGTTCCAGAGTTCCAGCTCCTGACCAATAGTTTCAATTAACAACTTTGGGCCCAATCTTGTTAGAATATGCTATAGAAACAATGAAAATAATGCCCAGTGGTGAACAAAGCAAGATAACTTCCCATTCATGTTACATGTTAACTGTTGGGTAGCAGTGTTCTGAGCCTCATATAGCCTGGAATTCAAACTGAAGGGAAAAAAGTCCCCATTCCATATGCTGCTATTTCTAAGGCAGAGGGAGAAGAGGAATTCCATACCCATGTGATGGCTCTTAAAGGTTCTTCTCAGAAATGGTAATCTCATATATTTCAGATTTCAGTAGGCAGAGCAGCTGCATGACTAAGCTGCATGACAATCATAAGGAAGGAGATAGTTTTCTCATTCAACAGAGCAAGCAGGTAGTAACAATGAGGTGAATCACTGCAGACTTTGCCCAAGTCCCCAACCACTCTAACTCCTTTCTGGCCCCCAGCACTGTGATTCCAGGCTTAGAGGCCTTGTTGGGCCAATAAGGTAACAAATACCTTTATCATTAATATGAAATTAGCACAATTTAAGAAGAAAAACCTGAAGCCTCATCTTTCACATAAATGAGCTTTGACATGACCCATTTTTTTTTTCAGTTCAGTCAATCGTATATGTCAGATTTGTTGCAGGAATCACAGGGTTTAATTTATGGAGTATCAAGTGAACCTGGGCCTATGTGAGAGTCATGGGCAGCTAGGTCAGTTTTCATCTAACTGTCATGATTATGTCTCTATACCTTCCTGTGTTTTTCATCCCTGCAGAGCATACCCAAGCCCACAGCTCCCTTTGAAGTGATTTTCTGCAATTGGAAAGCAATTGGAAGCAATTCCCAAGAGTCACATGTCAAGAACAGAAAATTAATTAAATGAAATTAAAATGGACCTATTGTGGATTATAGCTCATCCTTTCAACTTCAAAATCTCTTAACTGAACATTTATATATCCATATATTGCTATTTGCATACATATTTATACTATGTGGATTTTTTTATTAAATCATAGCTGTGTATATTAATGTAGTCATGGGGTACAATGTGCTTGTTTTATACACAATTTAAAATATTTTCATCAAACTGGTTAACATAGCTTTCATGGCATTTTCTAAGTTATTGTGTTAAGACATTTATATTCTATATTTAGTAAGTTTCACATGTACCCTTGTAACTATGTGGATTTTAAGAGTACATTTCAGGTGCTATAATTATGAAACATTTTTCATTCAAGAGAAATAGACAATGTTGTGCTTATTCTAAATGCATTTGAATGGATTACCTTAACAAGGCCTCTTATTTTCTGATGGTATTTTAAATCCTAGGTTATATGAATCAGTGGTTGCAGAAAGATTACCAAGCTTTTCCTTAAGTCTTACATGTCGAGATGACACCATGAGAGTGAAAGGCCTCAGAAAGATGGTCTATTTGAACAAAGTGAAAAAAGATGGGCATACAGAGAAATACCCACCTCATAGGTAAAGATGATCACAGTGATGGTTGTACAACTCTTTGACTTTACTGAAAACTGTTGTATTATATAATTTAAGTGAGTGAAATGATGGTATGTGAATTCTATCTCAGGACAGTTTTTAAAATATACATATGTACACATATTCTCAGCATTGTTTATATAGACTGCAGATAGATTTCATTTTGTAAACACCTCTCTCATACCAACTGTCACCTCTTCCTGGGTATTATTTTGAATACAGCTGTTGTGACTCCCATTTCCTCCTTTCCTCCTCTCCTGCTATGATGTGCATGTTTATGTTCCTCTTTTCCCAGAATTCGTAATATTGTAAGAATGCTAATTTCCAAGTTGATGGCTATAGGAGATGAGGTATTTGGAAGACAAGTTACCTAACCTGAAAACTGAATAGTGACATACAAAGTCAATTATTCTTGACATAAAATAGATTGATTTGTATGATCCTTCCCTATTATTCTGAGGACAAAATAGAAAACATATTAGGGTTATGGGGGTGGGGTGTCTTTCAACATCCACCTTAGATTTTTGCTCAGATTTTCCACTATCTCCAGTAGGTAACTTGGTCAAAAACATTCTGGAGGCCCACTTCTTATTTTAAATGCATACCCAATGAAACACCTCCACTTAATAGTTTAATATCTTTCATTTTAAAATGTATAAATTTGGACTTAAAATGAAATTTTGTGTAGCAAATTGCAAATTCCTTTTTTTTTTTTTTTTCTGCTCCTGTTGTAAGTGAATTAGTCCCTCGTGCAACACTGAATCTGGCATGTGAAAACAGAGACAACCAGCCTACAGCTCTGAATGTGTACCACAAGAGTCAGAATAACACCACCTGTTTTATCTAGAAACTAATCTATTCCATGTTATAAATGCAATTCAACACAAGACCTAAACTAGATGAAGAAAAGTTTCTCATACTGAGAGTTTACCTGAAACTCTAAAACTTTGAAAACTTTGATCTAATACTATCACATTGCCTTAATATGACATCTATGCCCATTCTTGGTATCACAGTATGTAATTAGCAGGGGGAGCTGAGATGGTTACCGTGCTAAAAGTTGACTATTTTTCTCTGAGCCGGGACAGTATACATTTGCTAAGCTTTAGTTTCTCCAGCCTCTAGGCCTTGACAATTAACAATTACTCCCCAGATTTACAATATCCTTTCCTCTTCACACTATATCCAACTCTAACCCTCCCTTCCTTAACTAATATCTTCTGATCCTTAAGCTTTCCCTTAGATCAGATTTCTTTCAGGAAATCTTCCTAATCTGTTATCAATTCTGCATTATGCCAGTTTTCTATGTGCTCCGGGAGCACCTGTACTTGGGTTAGTACTTATCACAGTGTTTTCTAATTTGCTCTTCTATTTTTCAGCATCCTCCATTGAAATGAAGTGAAATGCTACCTATTTCATCTGTCCTAACACTCACAACCTAGTACCTTGCCAGGTACACTGTGTGAGTGTGGTAAATGCTTACTGAGTAAATGAAAGAGTGCTTATAAAATCCATTTTGGTTCTATGGTTTTCTTTTTAAACAGATCCTTCTTTAAAGGGGTGTAGATACTTAATTCAATGGAATTTTCTTACTATCCAGTTACTCTTATAATTATGATACACATTAAATGAGCTACTCTTCCAGCAGTGTCAAAATACTAGTAAGCCAGGGGAAAAATATATAATTTCAGCAATTTAAAGAAAGTGCAATCTACTTTGGATTATGAAAATGATCTCGAAAATTCTGTTCTTGCAGTAATAAATGCACTATTAATAATATTCAGGTAGAGAGCAAGATATGTACAGTCCTGGTTCAGTATAGGGGCCTGATCCTGTGTGTTACACTTCTGTCAGAGAAATGCACTGATTATTTTACAAACCCTCCCCCAGCCACCTGCTCTCTACAGTTGTGCCACATCATGTAACTATTTCTGGTCCAGGAGTTGTGGATGAAAGTGACATGCATAGCTTCCATAACTGAGGAAGTTAACTGCGAGTTCAGAACATCTAACTTTATCTTGCCGCTTCAATGTTCCAGAGGATGAAGCCCATAGTAACCAAGGTCCTGGAGCATGGTCCATATGCCAGTGTCCATGGTCCAAGGATAAACAGTATGAGTCGTTAGAAATAAACTTCCACTGTAGGGATGTTTGCTAAGGTGCCATACCTAGCCTTCTCTGAGTAATAAAATTCTTCTTCGTGCTCTTACTTAAAATGGGGCACCCAATGTTTTTCTGGTTCTGAAAAGAAAGGAATTTCAATCAAATAGGAAATTCTCCCCAAATTCCCCACTTTATCCATGTGTCAGACACAGGTTTGATCTTATCCTAAGTACATTTACCTCTGCAAGTACTTATACTAAATGATATGTTTAGGCTTATGTATTTGTCTGTTCTTAGACCCTCTACCCCACACCCCAGCTTAACTGTGGGTTAGGTTAGGCAGGATAACCAAGTCTTTGAATGATTCCACAAGAGTTTCATTAAGAGTGTCCAAAAAGGTAACTCATAAGTTCCAAGAGTAAGTACTTATCTCCTGAAAGAATTAAACTAACAGTGGAGATTTAATGGGGATTGCATTACAATTATATATTGCTTTGGGTAGTATTGACATTTTAACAATGTTGATTCTTCCCAGCCATGAGCATAGTATGTTTTTCCATTTGTTAACATTGTCAGCTATTTCTTTTCTTAGAGTTTCATAGTTCTCTTTATAGAGATCTTTTGCGTCCTTTCTTAGGTAAACTCCCAAATATTTCATCTTCTTTGGCACTACTGTGAATGGGATAGAGTCCTTGACTGTTTTTTTAGCTTGACTGCTATTGGTGTATATGAAGGCTACTGATTTATGAGTGTTGATTTTGTAACCTGAGACGTTACTAGGTCATGGAAGAAACCCAAATGCCCATTGACCCACGAATAGATCAATAAATTGTGGTACATGTACACCATGGAATACTATGCAGCCCTAAAGAAGGATGGAGACTTTACCTTCTTCATGTTTATATGGATGGAATTGGAAAATGTTCTTCTTAGCAAAGTATCTCAAGAAGGGAAGAAAAAAGTATCCAAAGTATCCTACTTTGAAACTAATTCATAGCTTTTATAGGGATGTCATAACCTAATTATAGCCTTAGAATATGGGAAGGAGGTGGGAAGGGGGAGGCGAGGGGGAGTGGACGGGGGGAGGGAGGGTGATTGGTGGGGTCACCTCTATGGTTTATCTTACAAGGGTACAAGTTAATCTTTCTAAAAGCAGAGTATGAACATTTTAACTCAATAACTAAGAAAATGACATGAAGGTTATGTTAACCAGTTTGATGAGAGTATTTCAAAATGTATATGAAAACAGCATACTGTACTCCATGATTGCATTAATGTACACAGTTATGCTATAAGAAATAAAAAAAAGGAAAAAAATAATTATACTAATAGAGATCTGAAGCTTAGTATATTACTTTGCTATTGCTTCTGTAACAAATTATCATAAATTTAGAAAATTAAACAATACAAACTATTACCTTATACTTTGGAAGGTCAGAAGTTTAAAATGGATCTCACTGGACTAAAATCAAGATGTTGACATGACTGCAATCATTTCTGGAAGCTTTAGAAGACAATCCACATCTTTGCTTCCAATCAAGCTTCTAAAGATCCCTCATATTCCTTGGCTCATGGTGCCTTCCTTCTTTAAAATTAGTGATGTGGAACCAAGCCTTTCCAACCTGCCGGCTCTCTGGTTCTGTCTTTTCTGCTCCTTCTTCTACTCTTAAGAGCCCTTACAATTATACTGAGCTTACCCAAATACCCTAGAACAGTCTATTTTAAAGTTAACTGATTAACAACTGTCACCCTGTATGCAACATTAATTCCTCTATACCATGTAAAGTAACATATTCACAGAATCCAGAGATTAGAACATAAATACATTTGAGGGCCCATTATTCTGTCTACCACATTGAGTTTAACCTGCCGTACTTCCTGAAAGGCATGTACAGCTTTTTGGCTTCTGAGCTAACACACTAACTATTAGATAATACAATCTTATTTAATATAGGCCACACATGCCCTCTTTAAGATAGGTTATTCTGATCCTCATTTATGGGATGAGAAACACATTGAAAATAGCCCATTAGATAAGCAAGTCATGGGAAATTATACTACTTGAATTATTTGCATTGAATTAATTTATACTTTTAATCAACAAAAATGTGTCAATATACAAATAATCAGATTTGGAAATGATATGAAAACTTTCCACACTGAAGAGGAGATAATAATAGTTTTCCTATATTAGGTGCAGCAAAAAAGCCTGGGTAACTTGGCCCGTCATTAAGATTCCCTTTCCCCACACCTGACCTTCCAACCTGTCTAGAAATTGACAAAAGATTAATAAAATACTTTCATGACACCACTCCCGAAGAACACAAAGCAGAGGTAAAGAACATTTGATGGATCAGAGGGCAGGGACTTAGAATTGAACTGCCAAGCTGAAGGGTTAAGATTGTTTGTTCATTATAGAACACAGCTGCAGGATCGAGTTATCAGTGTAAGATTGGTAATCCTACAGCACCTTCCTTAGTTAGTATTCATAAATTGTTGGTAATCCAGAGGGAAAGGGTTTGGGTATGCATTTCCCCCTTCAAAGTATGCATTTAGCAAACACATACTAATAGGTATCAAAACATAAGTTTTGAAGATGCATCAGAATTATATATATATATATAATTTTTTTTTAACCAGCAAGAAACACTATGGTTCACTTAAGAGAGGTTATTTACACATATTCCTACAAATACAGTCCCACACTGAGCTTCTGTCCTAGGGAAGGCATTATGACAGTAACTAAATAACTGGTATGCCATAATATTACCTTGCTTAAAAAGGAACTCAAGATGACAATTTAGATATTCAGATCTAAGGGAAATGTACTGATACTGCTAACATGAGGTTGCTTTTTGGAATAAGATGACTTCTGCCTTCAGATACAGTAGAAGGGATTATTTCAATGTGCCACAGTAAGTTGCCTAACTTTCCCAATAAGAATAATCTCAAAAAGATACATAGAGTCCTCAGCCTGACAAGTGAATTTTCTGTAAGTATACAAAACAATGATATTATTTCTCATTTATAAAACATCCCCTATGGGTCTAAGCCTGTGCATAATTATGTGATGACCAAGGCTGGAATAATTATCTCCATTTCTCAGGGAAGAACACTGGGTCCAATAGAGGCTAAGGACTGCTGAGCAGGCAAGTGGCGGACCTGGAACAATATGGCTCCCAGCTCTGACTTCTTTGTCCATTTTGGGAAACTTTCTGTCTCCAAGACAGCAACTTATTTAAAATGATGTCCTAATTAAATTTTCGTTAAGTTGCCTTCATTTCTTTCAGCATTAGGTGATGCAGAGGATTCATCTGGGGGGCTAAATGACTGAGTAGGAGAACTATAGAAACACCCTGAAATGCCAGGCCTTTATTATTCATGCACATAATGCAGTTATATCTTATCTGCACCTGTGCAAGCTTGTATGCATTCCATAGACTCATTACTCAATAATCTTGAAGCAAATTAAAAGTTTATTTAATGGTATGTTATCAAGAAATGAAGCTAGTTGTCAAATGTGAAAGATAAAGTAATTTAGCAATTTTGGATTAGCATGAAATGTAGTATAGTGATCTCTTTTGAGAGGAAGAAACAATAATGAGTACCTCACGGGGGGAGGGGCAGTTCTGAGGACTAAGTGAGATAATATACAATACGTAAGCCACTTGTTCTCAATTGGGAGAAATTCCTCCTTTCCAAGGAACCTGTGGCACTGGTGAGAGACATTTTGGGCATCATAGCTTGGAGGATAGGTATACTGGTTTTTGTGGGTAGATGTCAAGAATGGTGCTAAACAGCCTAAAGTGCCCTATAGGACAATACACCCAAACCAAAAACTTATCATCCCAAGATGTCAACAGTGCCACATTTGGAAACTGTGATTTAAGCTCACTGTTCATGCAGTGCTCACAATTAGTGTCTAAAATTATTGGTAGTAAATAGCTGAGCACGCAGTACCAAGCTAATTATCAGGAACCTCAAAATAGGTAAGGTATATACGTCAACCCTTGAGGAGTCCACTGGCTGTAACTTTTAAGTGTTGACAATTACTAATGCAGTATTATGTACTCTGAATGTCAACATATATAAAACTATATGGAGGCATAATTGATAATGGATTTGTTGTTCTGTGGGCATTGAGGAAAGGAAGTTTCCATAGAATAAACAATTTCCTTGAGGCTTTAAATATTATAAGAATTTGACCGAAATGGATAGAATGATTGTTGGTATGTTCATGTGGTGGAGAGATTTGAGATATTAAAAAATTGTTAAAATTAAAGGTATAATATTTATAAAGGCTAAAAAATCCTTTAGGGTTTGTCCTATGCATGATGCAACGAGTACATCTGCATGAAAAAAGAGCATGGCGATGATGTAGGTACAGTGCTTGTGCTAGAGTAGATTACAGGCAGTGAAGAGAGGCTGGAAACAGAGTGAACAGTCAGGAGATCATGGTGAGAACACAGCTGAATGCCTGAATCAACACGGGGACTGGGGGTGGGGCAGGGAATGAAGTGGATAATGGAAGAACTAGGAGGAAGTTCAGGGGTAGAATCAGCAGACCCTGGCTACCATATGGATGCTGAGGAACACCAGAGTCACATTAAAGACTTGCTATTGACAGACAATTAGTAACATCATCAGACAAATATAAAACAGGGGAAAAGAACGTGAGGTAGCAAAACTTGTTATATGAAATTTTCTTGTGTTTCAATGCCATAGATGGAAAATAAAAAAATCAATGATTGATAAATGGAATTTCAACAGAGTTGCAATATGATTTCCTTACTGTTTGTGGAAATATACAGGTAGTATCCACTGGCCAGAGTTTATAAACATATAAATAAGAATAAAGTTATTTCCTTAGTCAGAATCCTTAACTAGTAATTTAGGATTTTATTTTATGTCTTCTTACTTGAAAGGATGCCTCAGGTTCCAGGCATGCAAAATGTAGGTGATAATTTTTCTGACTTAAAACAAGAATAAATATCAATACATTCAATCCTGGAACTTCCATACTGTCAACTACCAAGAACTGTTGGCTGCCAACACTTGCAAATTCAACCTTATGTTCTTTAGCACAAATAATTAACACAGCCACATACATACGTAAGCCAGTAATAGAAGATTGCCTTCTAAATTAAAAAAAAATGGTTATCAGATTGCAAACAAAATTCTGAATTATTTCCAAATGTATGCACAGCCACAATTAGTATATATCAGATAATATATATACATATCCTGCTTCAAGCTGTAATTATTGATGAAGTTGTGAATGATATAAGCCCACCCATACTCCTGGCCAGGTCCTAGGACTGATTGTATAGACATATTTTTCCTTCAGTGATAGATAAACTGTGGGTCTTGCCAGTGCTCTCCCTTATCACTGCCTGTTGTCCACGGTGGTTTACAAAATGCCTGATTACCATGGTGCAGCCTCTTTGAAACCTTCCAAAGATGTGACTAAGAAGTAGAAAATTACAACCTGCTGCAACACAGAAAGGAGTTAAAAGCACTCCTTATATAGGATTTAGAATACAGACAAATGGATTTTTAAAAACAGCTACCCTTCATACAGTGTTGGAACCTGTTGTAATGAAAAGAAGTGGCAGCATAGTAATGCATTCTTAACCAGAAGCCATCTGTTTACATGTATTTCACTTTTATCATCAGTATGTCTTAGTCTTTATAATGTGCAGACATCCCACATTTACCTTAACTGCATGAATGTTTAATGAGCAGGTAGGTTATATAATATACTTATTGCCTCTGTAGTACTCATTTTCATACATTTTAGCTATTTGAATCTTTTTTCTCATGACCACAAAGTTAATGAGTTATATGTATGCTACAGAAAATGCAATAAGAAAGGCGCCCCAGACACACACACACACACACACACACACACGCGCGCGCGCGGGCAATTCCTTTGCCTTTTCTTTTCATGAGAGGAAAACATCCAACGGGTTATTTTAACATAGACGCCTGCAGCTGCACAAGGCACTGTGTGTCCCAGATGCGCTCTATTTAGTCTCTAGGTCCTAGACTGGTTAGAGAAATTCCAGTTTGCTCTCAGACTTTAGGGATCAATCTCTTTGTTTTCCTCCTCCTTGCTCTGACTATTCTTGCCTCCAGCAAAACTCTGGCTTTCTAACTGGATTGGACAGTAGGGATTTAGGCAGAAGCAGAGTTTAAACATTCCCTTTTGGACCTTGATAGGAATAAAAACAAGATAACTGG
Source organism: Otolemur garnettii (assembly GCF_000181295.1). Lineage (NCBI taxonomy): Eukaryota > Metazoa > Chordata > Mammalia > Primates > Galagidae > Otolemur > Otolemur garnettii. The sequence continues at coordinate 38,835 of NW_003852401.1, read as the reverse complement.
GAGGTAGAATTCATAAGATACTTATGTGGAGATAGACCAAGAGTTGTAAAGCAGCCTGGCAAGGCTCCTGCTAGATTTTGGCGGGGTGAGGGGTGAAGGTGGACCCAATTCTAGCCACTTCCATGCATAGGTGTAATAGTAATTAATAGTAATGATAATAGCAATAGATGGGTCCTGTGCTAAGATGTAAATGTGGTTTCATTTCTGTGTTTTTGTGCTTTGCTTCAACTCTAGTATTTTTTTGCCCTTGATCTTTTTTCATAATATATATTTAACATCCTCCATGTAGTAGCAACTACATTTCATGCTGAAAAGAAAAAAGTAATCTATTGAAGTAATGGTCCCTTCAATCATGAAGCTGATGGTCTAGCAGGAAGACTAATATTAATCTATAGCATCATGAACAAATATGTTACAAATTATCATAGTGCTGTGAGGCTAGAAATCAGAGAGGACATACCTAGACTGCCCCTAAAGAAGTGATATTTGAGCTGATAAATGAAGGATGAATAAAATTTAACTAGAGAAACAAGTAAGAATAGAGAATTATGAATAGATGCATTAACCTCCACAAACGTCCCAGGACTGCAGGAAGCATAATGAATTGAAAGCAAATCACTGTGACTAAGGCCCAGGGCAAGATGAGAGGTAGACAGTACTAAATTTTAGGTCACATAAAAGATTTTGGTCATTAACTTTGAACATATGGGAAATTATTGAAGCTTTTTGAGAAGGGAAATAAAATAATCAGATTGACACCTAAAATAAAATACATTAAGACAGATCACTTAGGAGGCTACTGCAATAATCCAAGAGCAGACAATATTAGCATTACTAGCTGGATAATGGCAGAAACACAGAGGTATAGATAGATTTTTGAAAATTTAGAGCAAATTGTTTGATGGTAATAGTTTTGATGATGGGAGTTGAAGGAGATCAAGGATGCCTTTTACATTTCAGGCTTGCACCTACCGAGGGATGATTCTTCTTAAAATAATGATACCTCTTATTTATTTGGAATAGTTCAGAATTCAGGGAGGAGTGGTTCTGAGTTTTAGTTTTAATGTGCAAATTTTGAGTAATCTAAGATCTGCCCATGAATATTTAGGTTTGTTATGAGAAATCAGTCTAAGATAAAAAAAAATCTGTGAATTGTCATTGAGATAGGAACTGAATCCCTTGGAATGGATAGGATAAACTTGAGTCTTGAGAGATTCCAACACTCAAAAGTCAGGTTTTAACAACAACAACAAAAAACATTGTGTGTTTTGAGCCCTTATCATACGAGATTAGACAATTAAGATCTCATATGAGTTCAGGCAATTGTGTAGCACTTCCTAGAAAGTGCTACATATGTCATTGCTAAGTATCACTATGGTCACTTTTGAAGTACTTCCCTTGACCATCAGATGACCATAGTGATATTCACCAATGAGGTATGTAACATTTTTTCTAGGACAACTTTGTGAACTTGACTGTCTGCCTTCATACACTATGTATAATTAAGCCCTTCATAACAATTTTATAATAAAAATATTGTTTTTCTAATTCTGGGCAAGTAGGGCATAGGGAGAGTATGTAATCAGCCTAAGTTCACAACTATTATGTGGTAGAAGTAGGCCATCTACGCTATTTGATTTGAGAACTCATACTTCTGCTTGGCCCATACTTGAAGAAGATTGGAAAAGGGGCCTGAACTAGACATATAATAATTTAAATTCACATTTGTATTCCTTCCCTATTATTTTCATTGTCCCAGGCCACAGTTATCAGTCACATGTAATTTCCGAGCCTGTAAAATATAGTTAGTCCAGACTGAGATGTAAGGGTAAAAAGTATATCAAGTCCTTGTGAATTAATACCAAAAAATCCTATTAATATTTTTAAAATTGATTATGCATTTAATTGATATTTGGCAATATACTGGGTACATAAAATATATTCTTAAATTGCTTTTACTTGATTCTTTTTATTTTTATTAATGGTATATATTAATTGAATCTAATTTTAAACTAAAAATTGTAGATATCCCTATGTAGCTCATGTTACCCTTCTATTAGACAGCTCTGTTCTAGATACATCTCCCATTTGGGCTCCACATTCCTAGCTCTAGATAAGCACACCAAACATGTTAATGCACTTTCCTTGACATAAGAATCTCATTCCGACCAAAGCTCCAAGCTTGTTCCCAAGGCCCTTAGGCTCTGCCTCTGTTGTGTTTCCATGGTAACCTTACTTTAGGAAGAGAAAGATGTGTTTTAATCTGAGTCCTAAAGATTTCCCTCCTATGGCTTTATGTTATTTCATACCAATTTTATGGTTATCTCTTCTGTTCCTCTTTAAGAGATTCTTGGATTTTTAACTTCATGAAATTGTGGTTCAGTGCCTGTCAGGCTTGAATATTTAAGTTCCACTAGGGAAGTTTTCTCAGATCATACAAGCTCATCACCCAGGAATATTGTATATGTGTTCTCCACCACCAGTAAAGAACTACTAATCTAATATCTCTGCTGTCCGGTAAATGAACTTGCTGCAGTATAACCATTATATTCTCCTTTGTTTTCTGTTCCTTTTAATCTCTTTAGCTCTGTATCAAACCTGCTTTGTTTATCTGCTACTCACCAAAGTTTTCCCTTTTTGGCCATATGTCACAGTTTCTGAAATGCTGATGTCATCTAGCTATGGAGAGTTGACCTTCAAACATGACCAGGTTAATATCTGCCTCAGCTTCACACATTTAGTTCTAATGAAAATACCTATCTCCCTACCTAGGAGATTTATGGTCAACATAGGTATCTGCTTAGGGAAAACTTCTGCAACATAGGTATATGAATACCTTGTAATACACCACTCAAGAAAAACAGAGAAGTCAGTTCCATTTACAAGGAGAATTAGATAGCTTATAATTTTACTACTCAAGAAAAATGGAGAAGTCAGTTGCATTTACAAGGAGAATTAGATAGAAAGCTTATAATTTTACCACTAGGAAGAACAGACATAGATATTTCTCAAATGCTGCTTTTTTCCTCCTTATTACTCTGAAATTTCTCTTCACATGTTGGAAAACCTCATGCATGTGAGCAGTGAGAATCTTGCAGGCAGTAACATCCCATAACCTACGTCAAAGATTTACAAGTTAGGGCACTTTCATTCCTTCATCTGTAAAATGGAATAATACTGTAATATTCAACTTAAAATTTAATGATATGACATAAGAAAAATCCTTAGAAAATAAATCTCTATAAATATTAGATTCTTTTTTTGAAGAAGAGCTATTTTCAAGAGTTTAACATATTTTACCTTGCCCAATTCTTCTTTCTGCTTATAGTTTACTACATTATTTTCTAAAGGAGAATTGCAGAGATTTAATTTACTCCTCTAATTATTATTTGGGGAACAGGCTATAAAAGTACGGTCTCTCAAGGAGACAAAATTAGGACACTGATTACAGTGCTGCTCAGTTACACCACTTAAGTATACCCACATGAAAATAAAAGGTTGATATTCTACTAACTGCTAATTAGTACACAGCTAATATCTTCAGATTTGAGTAATTTAGTTGAAGTACTTTTAAAAGTAAGCATTCAAATGAACTGGAACTTTTTAAACTCATATATACCTAATAGACTGAATCTTTCCCTTATTCTAAATATTTTACTCACATTTGAAAGGACACCCATTTATGCTATTGTAACTCCCTAATTTTTTTGACATCTCATTAAGTTTTAGATAAAATGATCATTTACTGGTTTTGGAATTTTGCCATGTGTGTGACAGAAGCACTAGGAGAGCTTTTCATTTCCATGAAAGCTAGGATCAGGGACTATGACAGTAGTCAAATATTTTTTGAAATATCAATATTTTATCATTCCTCATGTCCAGATTTAAATATCGTACTATTCAAATTTCATTCACTGATTCAGCAATTATTTATTTGGTGCCTACAGTACATAAGGTACTATAAGTTCACAAAAATGAGAAAAGGGCATAATAATAATTTTTTAACTCATTCATTTACTTAAAAAGAATTAATGCCCATAACAATAAAACTCAAAGATTTAATAAGACATGATTAAGTTGCCATCATTTGTATATTTCTTCCAGGCTAAGAGTGTTTTCATTGGAATTGTGTCCCAAAGAAATATTCATGAACTAGTTGAAATTCCAATAAATTAAATGAAATATAAATTATTTTAAAATGTGGGTATCCAGAGTTATCTATGGAAATAATTTAAAAAATCTTAGAACACTGATTATTTTTAAATTAAAAATTTAATTAAGTTAAAATAATATTTTCCTTGTGATGGTTAATTTTATTTGTCAACGTGACTGTACCATAGCATCCAGATAATTTGGTCAAACATTATTCTGGATGTTTCTATGAAAGTGATTTTTGGAGGAAAATAACATTTAAATTGATAGATGGTAAGTAAAGCAGATTGCCCCACATGCTGTATATAGGCCTCACCTATTAGTTGAAAGCCTCAACAAAACAAAGATTGACCTTCTCCAAGTGAGAAAGAATCCTGACAGCTGACTGCCTTTGGATTTGAATTGCAAGTCTTCCCTGAGTATCCAGCATGCTGGCCCCTCCTATCAGATTTTGGACTTGCCATGACTCTCCAACTGTGTCAGCCAGTTCCTGAAACAGATCTCTTATTTGTATTAATTGAATGAAAATAAGACACACACATACACACACACAAACACACATGCATGCGATCAGCTTGTTTCTATCTCTCTAAAGAACCCTGATTTATATACTCAATTTATAATGCCCATTTTTATATAGTACTTGGAAAAGTTACAAAAGTTTGATGCTGCTTGTTTCCCTAACAGGAGAGGGCAAGTCCATTTTGAACATATGTTCTACTCAAAATTAAAGTTGTTTGTATGCATTTATCTTAAAAATAACAAAAAATTGGTATGCTGAATTAAATATAAATAGAATGAAGGTTCAAGAATATAGGTACATGATTATGAGACCTGCTTATTGGTCCATTAGCTGATACCATTATAACTCTAGCAAACTAACAGTTCTCCCAAGAAAAAATATTGTAACTTCCTTCTGAATTTATATACCAGCAGCTCTACAAATTCTCATTATAAATATAAGCTTTAGTTTGAAGAAAATTTTACAGGTGCCCCTTTATATACAAAACAGAAATATCAGAGAGCTCAATAACCTGTCTTCTCACCTATATCAACACACTAGTAATGGAGCCCCCAACAAAAGGCCAGAAAATTGCAGCACTCTGAGGAGCATGCTTATGTCCTTCAAAAGATACAAGTACAAATTGTTCAGAAAAGGAATGGTAATTATAAATGTTGGTGAATTAAATACTAGCAAATTAGGATAACATATTTGTATCACATTTTAAATTAGAGTTGCACAGTATTTATGTAAAGCATCTCTAACCATATTTGTGTAAGTATATTTTAATGTTAAAAACACACCTACTGATTTATCCTTTTGTCACATATATGTTTAAAAGTAATTTCTTGATTTTCCTTCATCTAACAGAAGTGTTTAATGATTTAATGTGATAATTTACTTAAAGTCAACCAACTTTGTAGAACATATGCATAACTCACTTCAAAAAAATAAAACATAACAAAACAAATCGAAGTAATAATAGATACAATAGACTTATCCAATTATTCAGAAGTAATGTCAGAAATTTATACTATTATCACTTAGATGTAAGATGTATATGTCACAAATTACAGAATGTCAAATGTTTTCATAATTATGAAAGTCTTGTGGTCATACATTGAATATAAATAAGACCTAAGTTCTACCACTATAAATAAAAATGATATGCTAAAACCAAAATGACTATTTAGAGCCTGAATCAGTTATTGCAATGGTTAATCAATCATTTGAGTTATGGCTCAGGAATCAATCAGATGTAATCCTACCAACAAAAATGACCCCTAAATTCAAATTATTTTAACAATAGGCAACTATTAGTCAACATATCAACAATGAGGCTTTTGTGACCATGTGAAGGATAGTCAATTCTTTTCTATCATAAAATGAGATGATATAAACTGGTTACACAAGAAAGTAAGTGAAAACAAATGTTAAAAAGTTACCTAATTTTGATATGTGCCATTAGAATGTACAATTGTGCACATTAAGGTAATTTCTTTGCAAATACAAACAATGCCTTTCCAGTTTGAACAAAATAAAATCTGAATTCTGTAGTTGTACTGCATGAAAATGATGTTTTTAATTCCCGGATAATTTAGCAACTTTACGTATTTATTATGTATAATAATAATCCAATTAAAAATAAAATATTTTTTTTCAAAGTGGTATACTTATAATTTGGTGTGGAAATGCAAATTCAATGGATCTGTTTTTAATGTATCATGCTTCTTAACCAGGAAGTAATACAAATTACTCTTCAGAAAAAGAATGGGAGAGGTAGAAATAACATGTAAAATATGTATATTTAAGTAAAGTAACTATAATTTCTGGTGTCTTTCACACTGCCTTGATAATTATCAATTCTAAGCACCAAATGGAAGGATTCTAGAGTATATTTACCAGGGGTCTCTTGACCTTGTCTGTCTTGTAATACAAAGTGGCTTGTTGTCAATGGCTCAGTAAAGATCCTAGGCTTCGAGGTGTAGATCAATTGCAGAAGCACCTGTGAAGCACTATGAATTACTTTGTAAACCACCACCACATTAGCTTAGATATGGTGATTCACAAAGAAATCCACAGCACTTCACAGTTTTTGTAAAGCTTGGTACCTATGAACCAATAAAAACAGTACCTTTTTACCACAAAAAGTTGAGGGAGTATTTTCAACTGCTTTTATACCTTTTCATATGACAGCAAAATAGAATCTTAGTAGATGAGCTAGATAGAGCAATATTCACAATCAGTTGAAGAATATGCCAAATTTGTGCCATCCTTTTTTAAGGAGAAAATATAAAAACAGTGAACATTTATTTTAAATAAATGAAACTTAAATGTATGATTTCTTAATTATATATACCAGTGGATTTCATTTCAAAGAATTTCTAACACAACAACTAACATGATATACTGGATAACAAAACAAAATTCTGCTCATGAAATAAAAGTTGTGGTTATTAATATATGTGTCAGGGGTACGGAGTAAAATAAATACCTGTGATTCTCATTTTTACATCACAGTACATAAGTGTTATTGAAATAATAGCCTCTAAAAATATCTTCAGTTACTAAGCTTTACATTTTTTAACCACAAAATATATTTTATAAAAGTAATTAAATGAATTTAATCTGAATTTTTTCTATCATATTTATTCAAGTACATATTTTTTATATGATTTCTGAAGTACAAGAATGTTTATAAACCAAATTTTATTTTATATATATATATATATTAGGTTCAGCTATGAAAGGAAACAATAGCAATAAAAAAATAGAAAAAATATCCAATAAGTTATTACCTTTAATATAATCAATCACAAGAATCATGATGTCTACTCCAAATAGAAAATGCTACAAACATTTTCATTTTAACCACAATGCACCAGTTATTCACCCAACAATTGGGACTTGTGAAGGCAGGCCCATAACACCAAGGAATTCAGAGTACAATGAAGTATACACATAGAAAATCATTCTGCTTCTGTTATTATAAACTGTATCATGAAACATTCAGTGAATGTTATGAAACGAATATGTTCCAGGTTCTAATGCTGCAAAGAGGAGGGAAGCACATACCCAAGTAACCAGGGTAGAGAAGAAGGATTGTGTGAATTTAGCTCATGTGCTACACAAATACGGCACATTGCACGCAATTATAGGGTACAATGTAGACTGATATTTTTGCCAACAGAAAGAATCCCGAGAGCTGTTAATTTGAAAAGTCACTAAGCATGCATTCATAGGATTAACTTCTTCCTCTTACTATTCTATCACCTGATATAAATTCCAGCTAAATGAAGATTCTATTTAATTAGGCTCCAACTAGTCACCAGGTTTATTAGAGAGAGGACAAATGCCATCAGAGGTTTTAAAGGGTATGACTTAATTCCACCTCAGAAGTCTAAACAGAAAGTTAGTTTGTACTATAATTTACTTTCTAGATTCATCCTTATTCTTAGAATCTTATATTTCACATTTTCCAACCCACACAAGCATGAAAACTGAAATAAAATAAACATAAGGAAAGGCAGAAGTACTACCAAACTACAGGCCTTAATATCAACTCTAAAATACTGCTGCTGACAGAAAGTAAACCAGCTGCAGAACCAAGAGAGGCATATGCAGTTCAGGACTATATCACACCAGTAATATGACAAACCCTGCTGGTAAACTGAGTGGGAAGCATAAGCTCCAAAGGAAGCCTGTATCTTTTCCTGGTAATGAAAGCTAAAAGGAATGAAAATAATATAGCATATAAAATAATACAAAATAAAAATAGAATAGGAAGTGAAAAAATGCATGCACACTAAACACAACATTCCTACTGGTTGGTTGTCCCCACCCCCATTTTTCTCTTAAGATCTCTTTCTTTTACCCTGAAATATTGAAAATAACAATACAAATCAGGCAATCATAAACAAGTGATTGCTAACAATAACAATGAAAACAATGATTGCTAACAGTAACAATTGCTAACCACAGCTGAGATAAGTACATGACATAGCCTACGCCTTTCAATTAAAAAACAAACAAAATCCTGTCCCCCACCACATCAATGTTAAGAGTTTGAAATAAATTGCGGAAGTGTACAAAATTATTGAAATGTTCTTCACTTTTGAAAAAAATAAAAGTATTAACAAAATTCTATAAAATGGTTCTATTAATTTGTTCATTTCTAAAAACAAAAGATAAGATAGAATCCTTAACTTCAAGATGTGGAAAATAAGGCACAAAAGAGTAATTTGTTCAAGATCAAAAAACTGTTTAAATGCCAGAGCTAAGTTTGTCTAAAAGGTTATGTTTTCTACTTGCTCTGTAACTTCCCAGTATGTAACACTACCTATGCATCTGGGAAATCTACTGAGAAAAGAAAACTAGGTGAGGATATCGTTTGTTTTATAAATTTTATTTAGAATCAAACATACAAAACCTACAATAAAACAATTCCTTTGACAAAAAGTGACAAAAGATAACTTTGCATATTCAAAGTAAAAATTGTCAAGGTAAATATCTACTGTACTTAAAAGAAAGTTTTGTTAATATCTCAATTCTCCAGCATTCCTTTCTTATCCATTATAGATGATCCTCAGAGGCTTGACAGAACTTTGTTAATCTAGTTCATATTCTTAAATTTGCCTTCACTTAAAAAATTCTCTTGTATTTAAAAATATACTGTAATTTATATAAATTAAGGAATATGGTCTTTCTGCAAATAAGTCTTCACTGATGAAATTTGGTTATAATCCAGGAAATATTTTTCAGTAACTGATGGATTTAGCTCATTGTCAAAGATCATTAGCCTAAGAAATAATTACTAGAAATCCAGTTTATGAAGTGGTCCTCTATGTTTGCATGAGAGCTCCTTAGAGTACGTCTGTGTGTATGTCTGTGTCTATGTCTGTGCACACACGCATACACATGTCTATGTGTGGGAGTTTCTTTCTTTGTCTTCTCTAAGACAGATACCTTTAGAAAGTGGCATCATGGGTAATTTTCTGTCAACTTGGGGATAAATAATGCTACTTCATACTTTCCCACAATACTCAATAGTCCAGTTTTTGGTTATTCAATTAAATTGCCCAGTTAACAGAAGAAAAGAAATAAGTACCCTTTGGAAAGAAGACTAGAGAATAGAGCACAAATAAGCACTTTAAAAATACATGTAAATTTTCAGTGCTTATTACTTCCCTCATTAATGAAAATCTCATATTTGGAACAGCAGTTCAGCTGAGTAACTGCAAACATAATTTGATTCCTGTGGGTTGTGTTTGTTCCAACCCTCAAAGATTCTATTTGCAATTGAAAATCAAGCTTAGCATTGTAGTTTTACAGATGAAAACAGAAAGAAGTGGAATATATTATTTAAGATCATAACTCACAACCTCTGCAAAATTTGAGTGACTATATTATACAATAACCTTTTTAATAATGTATTTGATGAAGTTTGGCCCCAGTTGATTTGATAATATACCAGAGTTCTATGCCTATATGCCTGTGTTTTACTCAGGACTATTTGTTAAATATGATATAAATACAAGTGATACACTTCTTAAATACATATTTATAACTACCCAAGGATTAGGCATCATTAGAACAATGAATTCACATTTAGTTTAGATTTAAAAACCATCTATTTATCCCTTTATAAAAGATATTTTGAGGTTCTACTACCATATGAAGGAGAAACTATGCTAGACACTGTAAAATCATAAAGGAAATACTTAATCTCTCAGGCATCAGAGTCATGGGATATATCAACAACTCAGCAAATGTTTCTGGTATTAGGAGAACTGTCATGTTGGGCAAGTGCAGAATTATACAAAAGAGGAGATGAATCAGGAAGGGCTTTTCAGCAGAGATGAAGCTTGAGTTATGTATGGGTTTAAAAAACACAAATAATGAAACCTAATTGTACCCTCACATTAGTCTGAAATAAAAAAAGAATAAAAGTAGTTGACCTGGTGATCAGGTGAGTAAAGAGTGGGGGAGGGGTCATAGAAAGGATACTCCAGTTCAAAGAAATTGTATTTGCAAAATTCAGGAGACACTGTCCACGGGCATTGAGAAAAAGGCATGCTAAATTGTGTATGATAGAAATAACAAGCAGCAAACATAGATAGTACTTAAAGAAGAGGACACAGAGTGGATAAGAAGGGGCCAGTCCCTGTCCTCAGCAAGCTCACAGATTGGCAAAGGGTGATTTTTGGACAGAGTCTCTTTTGAAACTACAACTCCTACCATGGCAACCACCAGTAGTAATAAATGTAGCACCAATTGTCCCATTTCCACCAAGTTCCAGAACATTGTGGGCTTTGGTTTTCCCCCTATCCTATCCTCTTTTTCTTCCCGCCTACCACCTCACATAAAAATGGCTTCAAAGGAAATGTTCAAAACCAAAATTATGGTGCCTGATAAATAAACACATTAACAATAAGGTTAGTAACTCTTCAGAGCTGGAAAATATCCTATCTCACCCATATATGTCAAGATTTTCACCTTCACTCTTTTTTTTTTTTCTTGCAGTTTTTGGCTGGGGCTGGGTTTGAACCCACCACCTCCAGCATATGAGGCCAGTGCTCTACTCCTTTGAGCCACAGGCACTGCCCCACCTTCACTCTTAAAATGATTATTTTTCAATAGTGAATCTATGGCCAGTTCCAAGAAATAGTATATAATTGTTAACCACATTCTTTAAACCACATCTGATATTTTTTGATCCTCTGCTTAAATCCTCATTTTCTAGGCATAGTTTTCTCATAAAACCCAGCTTACAATGTTTATTATAATCTGGCCACAATCAAATTGCCCAACCTTATTTCCTGCCACTCCATTCCATGTGTGCCATGTTCTGGTCTTACTGCATTTCCCACTCAAACACAATCACATAGCTTCATGCTGCTGAACAGAAAATGCATCGATCTGAAATAGGTTCTTCCCACTTCTCCTGCTCATTATCACACACAGCTCTAATGTCATGTCCACTGTGAAGTCTTCTAGGATTCTGCATCCGGAGGCTGTAGCTTCTTTCTCAGGATCTCACACACCAATGTTCCCATTGATAGGATGGAACTTTATATTTATGTGTGATGGTTTATATGTTTATTTCTCTTCCAATTCTCTGACCTATTAGGCTTGGGACTCTGCCTTAGTAACATGGGACAGAAAAATATTTGCAGGTTCTTTAATGAACTAGGGGTCTGTAGCAATTATAAGTAAAAAAAAAAAATAGTAAGAACATAACCAACACAATACAAAAGCGAACAAATCATTTGAACCTGTAAATCTCAAATAAGAAATAAATAATCAAGAATTATGAAAAATTATTTCTTATAAAGAAATAATCAAGAAGTATGAAAAAATTACTTTGCTTCATTTATAGCAAAAAATAAGTAACTCAAAGTAACAAGACATTTCATTCATCAGATTGGCAATAATCAAAGCATGTATCAGCCAAGGGTGTTAGAAAACAGGAACTCTTTATTGCTAGTGGCATAAATTGTCATGTCTTTTATAGCACACAGTAGGAAATGTCAAAACTTAAAAATGAATATATGATTTCATCTAAAATTCTCCATCTAGACATCTACAGAAGTGCTTATATGAATAAAAATGTATTAACAAAACATTGATGATAGCATTTTTAAGGAATTAACAGTAGAAACTAATCTAAATATTAATCAATGAAAAATTCATTAAATTGTAATTTAATATTATGATGTGGATACTAAAATAGGGTGGGTCTTAATGACATAAACCCACATGATATATAAATGATATATTAATAAAATTCCACCAATCTTTATGAAAATATCTCCATGATGATCTGCTGATTTAAAACAAATTTATGCTACAGAACAATATGTATAAGCTCACTGAAAATACATATTCATACAGAAAACACTCAAGATGACACATAACAACTTGTTTAAAAATGTTTATATCTGGAAAATAGGAAAGGGAAGTGGGAGGAAAAGCAGAGGTGACAGTAGAAAGAAGATTTCAACATTTTACTTTGTGTTATTATTATACCTTAGGCATATGATAATATATTCAGTGTTAAAAATACAGAAAAAAGAAAGTAAAGTTTATCTTTTACATAATATAAAAATATTAAGCTCAGAAATACTGTCAGCTATACTAGACTCTATCCAAATGATGTTCATATTTACATATTGAAAACTGAGGATTTTATCTTTATATTTTATCTTTATACATAAGATGAAAAAGCAGATATTTCCTGAAAACACTCCTTAGGGCATGAAATGAACATAAGAGACTGGGAGACCTTGGTTCAAATCCCAGTTGTGACACATCACTGGGTGACTTTATTTCTCTGAGACTTATTTTTTTACATAAAATGTTTATTGTAATACTCATCTCCTAAGATTTTTAAAACGCTTGATTCATAGGAAATGCTTAAAATTTTATATTTTATTTTCTGCTAATATAAGAAATCAGTCCTATTTTGAGATAAGTAATAAGTTTTGCACCAAGATGCCTTTTACTTATGGAGGTGTCACACTACAGTCATTGATGTGGTGATTTCCTCTCAATTTAGAATGTAATATTGCCTTTAACCTCTAACTTCAAAAATCATCATAATTTTATGCTTTTACTCTACTCATAAAATCATTGAACTATAGACCTTGAAAATAAATCTTCAAAAGTCACTTAGCTCAGTTTCACACATGCAAGCAAAATTATGGTCCTAATAACATATGTATTACATTGTTATCCTTCCCCCAGAAAGAAACTTCAGTATTGCCTGAATGACTAACATGTCAAATGTTTAAAAGCCTTTTCCTTAAGTTATATCTTATAGGAAATGGACATATGGAAGAAAAACAATTTCATTTACTTTGAAATTAAACTTTGCCCTTACTTATTAAATTAAAAATAGTGGAAGAGATGGCATTCAACATGAAGGATAAGATTTACAATCAGGAAACAAAGACACTATAATGGGAAAAAATTAAATGACATTATCTTTAGAGAAACAGTAAAAACTGATTGCAATTCTAGATGTGATTGCAAGTTCATGACAGTATTCACCCTATTACAATTCCTGAATCAATTGTTGGACTAGGTGTTATAACAAAAAAAATTGAGCACAATTTGATAAGACAACTCCAAGGGGCTTGTACAAAAATTGGCTCTCTTGTAACCAAAGTATCTTTTGGCAGGTGATTATGATCATATTGTTTTGATGTTCTTTGTCTTATCAAGAATTCTTAGATGAATGAAGACAGTTTAATGACTGACATTATGTAGCTTAAAGATCTACCCTATAATCTTACTGCTAGTGATGTGGGCACTTAAATTCTTACCTAACAACCTCCACACAAAAACCAGGTGGATTTGCCAAAAGGTAGAGATAAAACAATTAGATTAACTGGAAAAACTGGTGAGCATTAAAAATATCTTAATTGAAAATCCAGTGGTATTCTTCTGCCTGAAAATCAGGGTTTCATTAGAAATGACAAAAGATAGCCAGGCGTTCTGGCAGGCGCCTGTAATCCTAGCTACTCAGGAGGCTGAGGCAAGAAAATTGCCTAAGCCCAGGAGTTGGAGGTTGTTGTGAGCTGTGATGCCACAGTACTCTACCGAGGGTGATAAAGTGAGACTCTATCAAAAAAAAAAAAAAAATGAAATGACAAAAAGAAAGAAGTCATTTCAACATAATCCATATTTAACATCTCCCCCAATTCAGTTACACAACATGGGTAATCTTTTATTTCTTTGCTGGTACTACAGTAACAGATCAAAATTTTCTACTACTAAGAAAACTATTTCTTCAAATTCATTGTATGATAGCTACAAAACACCTCTCCTCTATATGGCTAAGATCTGGAACCAAAAATTAGGAGGTGAGATCAATCAAAGTTTTAGGTAACTATACTTCGGAACCACTTTGACTTAAATTTGCTAGCCATTATTCACTGTATCACTAAGGCTGTTGGTTATGATACAGTTTTGAAAGTATATGGGAATTTTACAGAGGAGGTCAGTTCTTATTTTAATTATGCAAGTTTTAAACTCATATAATTGCAAAAGATGACTATAGGAAGAATTGTCTTCTCTTTCAATATTCTACAAGATTAGCTGATTTTATTCAATAGTTCTGAAACCTGTTTAGGCAATTGTGTACCTATAAGACAGATGCTCTTTATAGAACAGCATAATATAAATAATGAATTTAAGTTCTATCATAAAAACTAATAAAACAAAAATATATATACCAGACAAAAAAAAATTCTATGCACAGAGAATACCCAATACTAATGTAAAATTACATTTTTAGAATCTATAAATAGGCTTGGCACCTGTGGCTCAAGTGGCTAAGGTGCCAGCCATATACACCTAAGGTGGCAGGTTCAAATCCATCCTGGGCCCGCCAAACAACAATGACAGCTGCAACCAAAAAATAGCCAGGTGTTGTGGCGGGCGCCTGTGGTCCCAGCTACTTGGGAGGCTGAGGCAAGAGACTCGCTTGAGCCCAGGAGTTGGAGGTTGCTGTGAGCTGTGATGCCACAGCACTCTACCCAGGGAGATAGCTTGAGGTTCTGTCTCAAAAAAAAAAAAAAAATAGAATCTATAAATAAATATTATGAACCAACTAAGTAAATCTAATGTGATTGCTGAAGATGATAAAGTAAACATTCTTGATTTAAAACTAAAAACTCATTAATTTTGTCGTCTTCTGGGTCTGTATCATGAAGATTTAAGGAAACAGTCTTGGAAAAAGAACATAAAATTTAGAATATTCTAGCCATTATTGTATTTTTACTTCCATATAAATATTAAGGCATTGGCATTATTTAATTATAAAAGTCAACATTTGACCAGTTCATGAAAAACCAGTGTTGACAATTTGAGAACCTCTAGTCCAGTGGTTCTCAACCTTCCTAATGCCACAGCCCTTTAAAACAGTTCTTGTGGGTTGTGACCCACAGTTGAGAACTAATGCTCTAGTCTCTACCCATACTCATTGGGTTTTACGTAATTGATCTGTCCTATTGAGTAACTGATTCATAAGGAAAGTAGATGAAAAATATAATTAAAATAATTTAAAATAAAATGTTATTTTAAACACTTTAAAATAATAACTAAAATTTGCCAAGTATTTGTTAATCAAGTATTGTTCTAAGTGTTTTACAATTTACAATTTGTACTTTGATATAAAGCATATATAAATTTCCCATATTATTAAGGGGAAATTTATATTTTAAAATTATATTTTTATATTTTATATATAAAATAATATTTTATGTATATCAAATAAATATTTATTTGAAAAACAAAATATAATATTTGAAAATACTATATTTTTCATTTTTGTTTTATGTACTATAAAAGTAGGGCACATTGAGATTAACTACATTAGCAAAATATACATAATGTGCAGTGATAGAAGCATGCTTTGAATTAGAATTTGCTTCTAGGGTCTATGCTTTTAAATAAACAAAATGCCTTCCAGCTCTGAGGACTCTGAATTTTAGATAGTCTCAGCATCCTTTCCAGATTTTAAATGCTTTGTTTTTGTAGACAGACTTATTGTTGATTCCCAGTTCTAGTGTTTGGTAGTTAAATAACTAAATGTGGCTTTATGCAACATTTGTTCATTGATTATTTATTGATTTAATTGTGTAACAAATACTTATGGTGTGCTTTTTCTAAGGCCCTTGTTGCTGAGAAAGGTAGCTCTTGTTGAACACATCACTCTAAGTAAGGCTTCAGCCAACCATGAAGCAGACAGAGTGAATATCGCCAAAAACACAGCCACTGTGTTCTTCCCACTCACACAGAGAATTCTAGATTGAACTAATAATTTAACATAGTTTCGATCTAAAAAATGTAATAGGAAAACATGTTTTTATTTTGCTTTGATAGCAAAAATGTCAAAATCAGATTCCAATTTGTCTCAATTGACTTTTTCTCCTAAATTTTTATTTCTAAGTAATTCCACATCTGCAGAAAAGATTTTAAAAAACAATATAACTGACATCCATATATGTTTGCCTATATGTAACACTAACATTTTGCCATATCTGCTCAATGACATTTTCTCACTTTCTCAATATGTGCACCCATATCTGTGTTTGTGTGCATGTATAAATATCTATATAAAATTTTGTGCCAGAACTATCTTAATGGTTAATTTGTAGATACTGTGATATTTCATTTCCATTACTTTGACATGGATCTCTTAAGAAAGAACTTTCACCTATATGTTTACAATACCACTATCTTAAAAAGCATAATGTTACTACTCTCTCAATAAAATAACATTGCTAAAATAATATTATCAAATATACTCATACAGTACTTACCTAATTTAGAAATTATGTCAATAATGTCTGTCATAGCTATTTTTCTCTTTTCGTTTTCTTTTTGATCAAGGATCCAAAAACGGTTCATATATTGCATTTACTCGGATATGCCTTATTATCTTTAATCTAGAAATATTTTCCTGTTTGATATTTTTAGTTTTCATAATATTGACATTTTGAATGGTACAGGCTAGTTATTATTTTAAATATCCACAAAATTTAGATTTTTCTGATGAATTCCTCATTATTAGATCAAGGTTAACTATTTTGATAAAAACGAAATACCAGAAAGGTGCTATTGACTTAATAGTTTTAATATTCTGTTACTTGAATATGTGTGTTCTAATACACCTCTAGTCTTCTAGTTAATCTTTGTATTTCCAATCCAAATGCTTTATTCGATATATTTTATATCTATCGCATAGATATAAAAAATATTTATATATTTTTCACTTCATCTTTTGTAGTTGAAAAAGAAAAAGTACCTATTTTGTTTAAAGAAGAGGTATTAATTGATTAGCTTTAATATTTCATGTTATGGGTGGCACCTGTGGCTCAAAGGAGTAGAGGTAGGTGGTGGGTTCAAACCCAGCCCCAACTAAAAAAAAAAAAAAAAAATATATATATATATATATATATTTCATGTTATATATGTTTTTTAAAAATATCAGCAAAATCTACCAAAAATATGTATCCCTTTTATTGTTTTGTATATCATATTAGTATAACTCTGATCGGTCTAAGAACTAATATGGCAGTGGTCAACAGCACTGTTACTTTTCTTAATGTCTGTGTAGTGATTCCTGATTTTTAAGACATTTTCATATACATTATGTTATTTGTTCTTTAAGAAAGCTCTGTGAGTTAGGTCTAAGGTACAGTATCATTTCTGTTATAGGAGAATGAAGCAAGGGTGTATTCTAAAATAACTTGTCCAAAGTCATATGGATAATAAGTCTAACAGTACCATTGAACTTAAGTAGAAGTATCAGGACTGAAAATGCACTGCTCAGTTTCATTTTCATTCTCCACCATACCATGTTATTCTTGAATAACACCGTTAAGAAACTTTCCCAGACAACTCCACAAAACATCTCATTAGAAAGTCAGCTACATTAAAAATCTCTTCCAGAGAATTTCAAATGCAGCTGCCTTTCGTACAATGTTTTTTTCCCCAATTATCACAGCAATTTATACCTTTGTCTAATCATTTTCACTTCATCTATGGGTACCAATTGATTGAAGGCATTTCTGCCTCATTAGTTTTTAATTGGCTCACACTGACAATTTTTTAAGTGACCAGCATGACCTTCATCCCCTTCGTGGAGTTCCATATCCCCAGTACTAACATGTTAAGTTTGGGTAGGGATGGTTGACTTTGATATCACCACTGTGAGCAGATCTGGGCAAATTGTTAACTATTGTTTGACTTAGAAATTCCTGAGGAAAATAAATTCTGGATTTACTGCTGCAGAAATTAACTAGAGAATCAAAAAAGAAAGAGTAGTGGAAAGAGCTAGACTGGGAATCAGAAAGCTATGTGATTAATTGAGATAAATACTTTACTTCTCTAAGCTACAGTCTCCTAGTCTTTTAATAATCATTTGTCTAAGTAAAATAATGTCACTCAAATTAATTATCTCTAAGATTTCTGCCAGCTATAGAATCCAATTATTTGATTGGCAAGGATCAGGAATAATGTATATTACTCCAAATAAAATTAAACTCTGCTTCTGAAAGAATATTCTGTGTTAAATGTGTCAGTGATTCACATGGGGGAACCAATACTTTCCTAAGAAAGCATTTTAAATTTCAAAAATATGGAACAATACTTATTTGACAAACATTTTAATGAGATTTTTATATATACTAATTTGATATCATTTTAAGTGTAAACTACTAACATCACAGAATTTTGTTTTCATGTTAACTATTGTCTTTCTATCTTCATTGGGTTTTGAGACTTTAGTATTGTAAATTTTGTTTTGAATTAATCTATATGTATAGCATTTAAAATCTGAAGTAGTTATAGACCACTGTAGTAATAATGATCACACCAATTATCATGATAATGACTAATAAATCTGATAATAAATAATAAAAATCTGTAACCATTTTATTTATGCTCCATACATTGAAGTTCAAATTTGCCTGTTGCTTCAATAGCATATTCACTGTAGATAAAGATATGTAACATAATGTGTTCCAAAGTATTCTATTTGGGATTATACAGTTCTGGATTTGGACCTCAGCTTAGCCATTCTCTTATCTAAAATCAGGGATACTATATCAAGGTTTTTGAGAAGTTTGAAGATAATGATGTGAAGTGTCTTATGTACTTCCTAGTACGTTGTTTACATTTAGCACCTAGTAACTATTTTTAATCTCCAGTAATACTTCAGCAATAAGGTTCTATCTGCTTGGGAAGTACTAGGCCTTCTATAGAACCAGGTCAGCAAATATTCATTATCAGCATATTAGAAAGATTCCAGAAATTAGATTCATTTGCTCTTCTAAAATAAAAGTTCTCAACTTTTTCAGCATAACCATCTTATAGGTGATTATCTCCCCAGTCCTGGTCTTCTTTTATTGTCCTTAATCTTAAAGGTATACATACCATATTCAGTAGCTTATACCAGAGAAATGGTAGTTATCATTGATAGTCCACCCCCTCTCATTGTCTATATTACCAAATTTAACTTAGAAATGAATAGGTTAACTCATTTTTCATCGCCTAAATACATCTTCAATGCATCTTGCTTTTTATTTCATTTTTCATTTTTCATCTTCACTGCCCTGGCCCTCTCCTGAACCACAGTATTAAATTTTGTAACTGGTCCCTGTCACTCACATGTGGATCCCTCTGATCTGGTGATGCAGGATAGGTGAGCCACTACCCGCTGCCTTATCCCTGGCTGTGTTGATGTTGCCATAGCTGGAGGAACCAGATTGCTGGAAGGGCTGGACACCAGCAGGGGAGACACTGGCACCTTGATGTCTCTACCCCATGCACTTCTGGCTGGTTAATTTCGTGGATGGCCCTGGCTCTCTCCTCATGTGAGTTTCCATGGCCTGAGAGCTCCCACACCTTGCTGCTGATTGAACTGTAACTGAAGAAGACCAACGCCCTAAAAGTCAACATTGAGTTCCTGCAAAATTAACCCCTGCCACTATAAAAACCTCTGGGCAGAGAGTAGAGGACAGACCTTGGAGAGAGAGCAGGAGAGCTTGTTCCCTTCCTGAGTTATCTCTGCCAGGAGCTTTGGTTTTTTAGTAAGTTGTAATTTTTGTTTCTGTGAATAAACCCTGTCTTACCACTGATCCTGTGGTCATGTTCCAATGCTCAAGACCAAGAACCTGAAACACCAGTATTACTGGTATCGGCGGAATCACGTGTTGGTTGTCCTTCCCTTCATTCAACACATCAACAGCATCCCAATCCCTTAGAATAGAAACCTAAACCTTTCATGCAGCCTAGAAGAATATAAATTCTTTGGAACTATTATCTACTCTGTTGAGCTTAATCTAAGCTACTTTCTCCTTCATTTTTATGCTGTTGTCACATCAGTATTCTTTAATTGCTGTTTTTTTTTTCTTTTTATCTCAGGACATTTGAACATAGTGTTCCTTTCACCTAGAACGTTTTTATCATCGTTCCATCCCATTCACTCTGTTAATCCTTAATTGATCAGACCTCAGATCAAACACTCCTTCCCAAGAGAAGCTCATAGAGGCCCCACTCAACACAGAATAAGTCAGGCTTTTCTCTTCTATGGTCTCATAGTAACTGATTTTTTTCCCTTCAGCATATATCAATCACCTTTGGTAATTAAAATATGTTATATTGTGTGTTTATTAATCAATGTATTATTAATAAAATGAAAATTTTATAAAGATAAGTATCATGCCAAGTTTTTCAATTTTATATTCTTACTGAATAGAACAATGTATATACAATGTTGACACTTAGAATTAGTGGAACAAAGTACAAAAAGAAATTAGACACTATTTTGCCAGTGTTGGTTTTATGATTTTTGTTTTGAAAAGACTTTTCATCCTGCAAATTCTCAGTCTATTTTTTGTTCAATGATGGATTGTGTATACAGCATATATAATTCGAGTCCTATGCCCATCTACTGTTGCCCTTGATAACTGCATTTGAATAACCAACCCTATCACAGCTGTTCCTACATTTTGATCAGCAAACAGTCCTTCTTATCAGCATGAAATAGCCATTATCAAAGGAAGTGAACTCATTATGAGGTTTTTTAACAAATGGAGATTTATGTGTTAACATATAAAAGCACGTAGAAAGTATATAGAAGAGATCATGTATACATTAATACATTTATGGGATACAATGTGCTGATTCCATATACAATTTGGAATGCTTACATCATAATAGTTAATATGTCCCTCACCTCATTTACTTAATTATTGTGTTAAGACATTTATACTCTATACTTAATAGAGCTATTAGGATTTTTTAAATGTTAAAAATAATAATCTAAAGAATTAGATTATTTGGGTTACCTCAAAGGACTGGGACAAATGTTCACTTATTTGAACCTTTGCCTATCTGCAGATAATTTCAAAATTATGTGTTTAAAAATTCAGCTGTAAAAATATCAGAGGTTTAGAATTCAAAATGTGTTTTCCAAGGGAAAGTGTGCAGAACAATGTACATATTCACATTGAGGCTCACATGGCATTAATTTTGTAGCTAATTTTTGTTGCTACCAATCAAAATTAAAGTCCATCAATGAAAAAATAAGATCTAGATGCACTACAGTACACTGTTACAAGAAGTGAGACTACTATAGAACTAATTACAACAAATATTAAAATAGAATTTTTTAGTTGCACAAGGTTGTGCTACTTCTGAAGAGTAGAATGGTTACTCTTACTTAGCTGCCTAGAAGTGGAATATTTGAACAGGCATCTGTGGTCAGTCATCTGATAACTGCCCTTGATAACTGCATTTGAACCAACCATATCTCATGAAGGCAGTGGAATCACTATTTTTGGCCAGTAAGGACAACTGAACTCACCAAAGCATTTCCAGGTTTGCATGAACCAAATCCTATTCCGCTGAGATTCCTAGAAGCACCATTCAACTTGTGCAGTATACTTTCTTATCTTTGTAATGCACAGTATATTACAGAGCAATAAATGAAGAGTGACTATGTTGTCATCATATCTATCCATATTTTCCCCTATGTTGGACAAATGATAAATAAGAACATTGTTATGTATCTATATAAATCAAGAGAACAGCCTAGAGTTCCTATAAATTTGTTAAATTTTCCATAAGTAAACCAAATCAATGAGCTATGTTTGGTTTCAACGTACTGACACAATCTTTAGCCAAACTCAGAAATGAAATATAGAGTGAAAAGAGGGAGAAAATTCATTGCTGAGAAGACCAGGCATTGATATAAATGGTAATAATTCTAGATATAATTGAAAGACATTATTGGTTAATATTTATGATTAAAATGGACAATGAAGGGTAAAAAAATTGAATCCATCCTAAAATTATGGTATGAAAAATAATTTTTAAACTATTATTATGGCAGGTCTAAAGTGGTAATCTTCCTAGAAAGAACAATTTGAAGAGACAATTAATTCGTTATAGGCAGGAATCCTTGAGTTAATGGAGTTTAATTAAAATGACAGGGAATCTTTGAATATGAGGACAATGACAAATGGGACCTTAATTGATTCTTAGCTTCCAGGAAAAAATATATGCCACTGGGTTTTTGTACAGATATATCATATTTGCTCACATAATTGCTTTTATTATTTATTTATTTATTTTAATTTTAAGGATTTTAGGTACTGTTTGCTTTGTTTGTAATTTTCTGTTTTTATAGGAGAAAAGTCTTTGTTTCTCTAAGTGATTTACCATTACTTATTTTAAGATCATCTTTGAAGCTCAGAGGAGTTTCACATTTGAAAAATCTGGATTTCTTGTGTTTTCCTTTGTTGTTCTATTCCCTTATAAACTCTCAAGTTTTGTTTTCTTTTTTTCAGACATCATTGCCCATAGTAAAACCTTTCAACAAATTGTTTGTATTCCAAAAGACAGCTTTCTTCTCTCAAATCTGATACCTACTTCAGCAGTTGAAATCTTACAAGTACAGAGTTGACTATTGCTGCTATTTCCTGATTTCCCGACTGAGATCATTTTCCTACCTAGGTGAAAAATATTTCATTATATACATGTAGTTGCCATGTTTGTATATTTTTCTTATTAATGTTATTTTGAGAAAACTATGTTGGCTAAAGGTGATGTTCACAAAAATTTATCTTAAAGTAAAAGTGAACCTAGGCATGCCATAGCATTAGAAAATTGTAATCCACTTATTGGGGTGGCTGCAATACCTATATTTACTGGGGCTTTTAAAATTTCATTTAAAAATTCCTAAACAAATGCTAGTCACAATAATAACAATCCAATTTTAAGGACCACTCTCCTGAAGCCAAGGGATGTGTAGTTAGGGGCTGTACAGGAAAACATTACTTAAATAGCATAAAGTCAAAACAAACAAAAAAGAAATTGCACTCAAAATTATACATGCATGAATGCAGTCTTCTGCTAAACTTTAGTTTTATTTTATTTTAAACTGCATTAACTAAGCAGATTGTTATTGTAATTCACTAATTAAAAATAATAGTCAACACACTATTCTCTCTTTTCTATGGAATCATAAAGAACAGCACTGCAATTACATAAGAAAGGCACATGGGCATTGAATCCTTATGAAGTTCAAGGTGCCATAATGGGTTCACAGGGAGAATGTTACCCTCATAATGGGTTCACAGGGAGAATGTCACCAAACAAGGTGACCAAACACCTGAGAGGCACAAATATCAATAATCTGAAAATAGGGCTGGTATTTTAGTAACACAAGTAGTTATGAGTGCTACACTTTGGAGATCTAACCTAGAATAGATTAAATGCTACAATAAAACTTTGCTTTTATGAGATAATATGCAATTATGAGATACATTCAGTAGTTTCCACTTGGGCAATTTCAGAAAAACTGAATATAATAGTTTCATAGAACATTAAAGGGAGAGGAAGAGAAAAGTAAAAGAGGAACACTAGTCAGAGCTCTTTCAAGTTAAGGTTGGAAATGAGAAAATAATGCAAAATTTTAAAATGAATGGGATGTACAATATTTGAAACTCTGAAGAAATGTTCTCCAATGAGTTAATCACATTGTATTGCATAAGGTATGGATAATAAAAAAGGCCAATATGTGATTTACTATGAGCGAGGCAATCCCTGAAAATATGTTATTTACATTATACTAATACTGAACACAGAATTACTATGACACTCTCCTTAACAATATTTATCTTAGAATCTGGCAGAATCTGGCAAAGATGCTTGATAGAAAGGTCTGTTGAGTTGAACTCAACTCATTTAAAGTTTCATATTATTGATCTACATCTGGAATAAGAGGTTGAAAGTTCCTTTTCTCCCTAGTTATAAAAGGAAGGGTCAAATAAACTACTTAGATTAAAAGAAAACTATTGGCATTATCCTAAACTGTATATTCCAGAAAAGTGGGTTGCAACTATGTCCTCACCATATCTGGTAATAACATTGGAGGCATAAGTAATTTATTACCAATAATTAAAGAGAAATGTTGGTGGATGATTTACTTCTTTTTTTAAAAAGAGCATGTTTAAGGATATATATATATATATATATATACTTATTATACTGTGATATAATAAATCTTTCAGATTGGACCTCACAGGCAATCTAATGGAAAGAAACATAGGGAACAGATCAGTATAACTAAGCAATCCAGAAGTAATGTTTGAACTCACAAGAACAATTATCTCATGGGTTTAGAAGTGGTGGGGGGACTAAGAACTGCAATCCTAGATTGCAGAGATGGGAAAAAAAGAAGTTCTATTCATTAGTTAGTGATGATATTTCTATCTAAAAACATGCTTTCAATTGATTAAGTACGTGTTCATAGTTATGCCAGCATATTTAAAATCAATTATAGAAATCCTACAAAAATAAGCTCCAATTGGATTTGTTTGCAAAAATTAAAAATATAATTAATATATTGTTTTAGAAAAAGCCAGGTGAAAATAAAGGGAAAATTTTACAACTAGTTCAAGTGTAAGAAATTTTATTGAATGTTTTGAAAACAAAATTTTGAGGAATATAGAAAGAATACTTAGAGGAACGGTACCACTCATTATTATTGAATATTTAATCCAAATGTAACGCTTAGACATGATTTTCTTTTTAAGGTAATATGAAAGTAACTAGGTATTCTACTTCGAGTCTCTCCCTCTCTAATGTAGCATGCACATTCTCAACTTCATACATTTACTTTAACCTTCCTCAACATGTGAGTTTGTCACCCTTGTTAAAAATAACCCAAATATATGATAAAGATCAACCTTGTGTGGTTTTATGAAAGGCTGCCTTAAGAAGTTTAATAACAGATCCATGATATAAGTTTTTATGCTAAATTGAGCCCATTGAGCAATCCAGAATTATAAAAGATGTAGTGACAAAAGTTGATGTCACACATGAACATAAGAAATGTTTCTCAATAAAAAATTAGAAAACAGTGTCAACATTTATATAATTAAACTTCTGATTGAAAATAACCAGGACAAAAATTTGGAAGAATACTAATATATATGTATAAACTTTTTAATTTGTTTTTCTTTTCCCATAAGGGCTATAAATCTTCTTTCACATAAGCCCTGGCATTCATTTCATTGATTAATTTATGCCTTATAAGAAGCAAACAGGCTATAGTTCAAAATGTCTTTTATAGAATTTCTGTCCAATTTAGAAAGATATGATCAGGGTTCAGTCTAGAAGAGAAGATTCCCTTTGGTGGATTCAACACCTCAGGACCTGATCAAACAAACCTGCTGGAGTCCTTGGTGAGTTGACAAGTTGATGCTTGCCTATGTGAACTATATCACGTTTCCACGACTGCTTTCTGGTTTAGAACTTAAACTTATACTCAGAACTTGTAGGAACTGACAACAGTAGTAAGCCCAAGTCATAGAATGTTGTCCATTGCCAAGTAGTAGAAACGAGTAGGAAGATTTGTGGGTGTTCCCGGGAACTCATTAGTCTCCTGTTCATTTACAATAGGAGACTCACAAGTTCCTGCAAATGCACACAAACTTATTTTAAGCAGATACCACTTGCTGATAAGCAGATGCTGATATTTCCGCCATGTCAAGTAAATACAATAATCTGTTCACCTCGAAGTGTCTTCAGCAGCTTGGCTGGTACTTGTCATTCTTTCCAACCAGTGTGGTGGCCATCATAGTCCACTGATCATTTTGTTCATCTATTCAACAATTATTACCTGAGCATCTCATAGGTCAGTCACTGTTCTTGTCTTGGGAATACAGTGGCAAATAATTTCTTGACTTCGTATAAATTTTATCAAACATTATTCTAGCTTCAGTCTCAACCATGACTGAATCAAAGCATTGTTCTCCAGTACCAAATGAGAAGCAGTGGTATTTAATTT
>NW_003852401.1:8019-9681 GCF_000181295.1 Otolemur garnettii | reverse complement strand
TGGAATTATGAATAACAGGAAAACAATTTAAGAGGCTGAGTTCTAGATTCATTTATACTTATTTCTTCTTAGTGGTGGGGGTAATATGTACCCATGGACTTGAGAGAAAAATATGTGAGGTCATAATGAAATATGAATTTACTTATGTATACATGTACGCTTTCATAACTAAGTCCATAACAAAGAAAAATATTCACCAATGAAATTGCATTTACTTTTCTTGCTTATTCTTATAGCTGAATCTGACAAAAAGAATACTTTTCACTAAGTATAGTTATGTATTATTCTTAATAGGTGTAATCTATTTTTATAAAACCAACAAAAACTATACAAATAACTTAAAATCAATAGCTACTTAGTATGTAAAGAAGAAAATGACATAACTTAAAAGACAATTGCTCTTGATGGTATACTTATTTTAAGTGATTAAGCCAAATCTACAAATTTTACTATTTGGCATTAGAAAGAGCAAGGATAACTTTAGTGACTTTTATTTGTAAGATACTCAAGTTCTTGTGCTGAATCATCCTAACCCTATTAAAAATTATGATACAATAGTATTCCTTAATGGTTTTTAATAGTTTCAATTTGGAGAGTGTTATGCTACAACATACAATGCTACAGTGAGATAAATGGTTAAAATTTGAATTAATCAATATCATGCATTTAGGAAAAAAACTGTTTCCTGTTGAAATATCTCACAATAAAAATCCTGCATTTTTATCAAAGAATCTAAGTGTTTTCAGCTTTGGTTATATCCAGTGTAGTGATTGCAGTGATAATTAGAAAGCTTTTAAAATATTTTATGCGCCTTCTACCTATCTTTTAATTAAAAAATAATTATACATACCTGACACTCCCACCCTCTCTACTCAATCTAATAGTGTTCTGGTGGTAAGCATTGTCAACAGATTAACATTAATCTTTCAGAATGTTTCCTACTAATATAATGTACTTTTATTTGTTTCTACTGCATGAGTCCTTAAAATTATTTTTTACATTTCTAAACATTTAATGACCACCTTTAATTTTAGGAAATATGTTTTTAATGGCTAAATAATATCCTGTGATATAGTTAGAATATAATTGTTAACCATTCCCCTATCAATGGCTAGATTTTTGCCACCCAATTACACTGCTACAATTAAGATCTCTTTCAGTAAGTCTGTATATTTTTGTGGACTACCTGATAATTTCTTAGAAAAACAGTATGTAGGGTCTTTATGTTTCCAAAATGAAAAGCAACTTATACTCCCCTCATCAGAAAATATCAATAATCATTTGCCTATGGCTTTTCAAATACTGGATATTACCATCTTTTTTAATTTTTAAAAAATTTATGGAAAAAATGGTAACTTATTATTTTTAGTTTATTTTGATAAAGAATAAAATTGGACAGAAATTAATATGCTTCACGTTTCTATTGACTTGTGTGTCCTTTTTCTAAAAATGAGTTATTAATAGTTTTTGATAATTTTGTTATTTTGTTTGCTTTTTTACATTGAATTCTTAGGAGCTATTTATGCCTTTATCAGGGACATTAACAATCTGTCTTACATGTTGTAATGTAGGGTATTTGCTTCAAGATTTATGCTTCAATTTAGCTTTATTTGTGATGTCTTTCACTATATAGACATTTTTAATGCTTATGCAGTTAAATTT
>NW_003852401.1:0-5051 GCF_000181295.1 Otolemur garnettii | reverse complement strand
CCTAAAATAAATGTTTCCATGGAGAGGAGTGGGGGAGAGAGGTAGTATTGGCTGGTTCCATCTATCTATCACAAATATTAATATGTTACTAAATAATTTGATCTACAACAATCCCTAAAACTTCACACACACCATGTACACTGAGCTATCAACCTGCCACAAAACTCATCTCCATCAATAACTCGAAATAGCCTATATTAGTATAGAGAATTAGCAAACAGACTAAAAGGTGGGTTTGGGTGTTTGAAGAATGCTTCACAGAAGACATGACAGAGACAATGTCAACTATATTCACCAAATCATGTTTGATTTTTCTCCTTTCTAGGCATACAGAGATCTATGCATTCCAACCCCCTTGCTGGGACCATCTGATGATACTTGGCCAATGAAGCTAAGATGTAGGTAATACGCCATTTCTAGATTGTTCTAGGAGACACTGAAAAGCACCTTTCTAATATTCTGCTATCTCTCATCCTCTGTTCAGCTGCATGTTCTTTTATCTGTTTAAGAACTGGTTAAGTGTGTAAACTCTTGAGCCAGACTATCTGGCTTGAATTCTTCCTCTGATACTTTTTATTAGCTATGCAAAATTTTATGCCTGATTTCCTCTTCTGTAAAATGAAAATAATAACTGTACCTGAATCACAGGGTTATGAGAACCAATTTATATAATATGTATAAAGCTTTTAGAATAATGACACTCAAAATGTTTGCTATTTTCATTAGTCTTTCTACTCATGGCATTTAATCTATTTCTTCTATGATTCTTACTAAATTTTTTTTAAATGTTTCCTATCATGAATTAGATTTATGTTTTATTTAAATAAAAATAAAACTTTAATAATAATTGGATCCAACGTTAGAAACTATTATCTTTCCTATAAACAAGTACCTCATCTTTAGAAATATTCAGAAGAGGATAAAGGACTCTATCATGGATAGTAAAGAAATGATTCTTTCTATAGGTGGGAGAGTAAAACAAACAACCTCTAAGACCACTTCAGACTCTACAGTTCTAACAGTTTACAAACATTGCACTGCCATGAAAATATCTGACATTTAAAATTATCTTTCACAGAAAAGGAATTATCTGGCAATGACTGTGGAACTACTTTGAATAATTCTTAAATAATTCATTAAACCTGATTGATAAGACAATAGACCATATCACTGTGTATGAAAAAAGATAGTTTGTAAAACTTCCTGTAGCAGCTATCATGCAAGATACCTGGGAACACAGCACAGCGTCTAGATAAGATATTCAATAACACAAGCCCACAAAACAATGCAAAACAATGATGAATAGCATGACGTGTTTTACTGTCTAAGGCACTGACACTTAGAATTTAAATCTTACAGTTTATGAAACTTGTTAAGGAATGGAAACCCACAAAACGTCATAGCACTATTTGCCCATAGTATAGGGCTAAAGGTCTATATTGAAATTTCCCTTCATCCAGACTTCATTTTCTTTGTCTACTATTATTAAATTGGAACACTGGCTAAGTCATTATTAACAGACTCCTTTTTCTTTAAATATGTATTAGAAAATGCTAAATCTGATGACAAAAATAATATTTACAAGAACGAAAGTTGCTTTTCCTCCAAACACAATTTTTATTTTTTGAGTTCCCCAAATGCTACATTTCAAGATTAATATGAAAATTCCTACTTTTAAGTTATTTTGTTTAAATCCTTGATGACAAGAACATCAGTAAGGTAGTGGGATAGGACCTGAACTATCTATGCATGAAAATATGAATATCTGCAGAAGAGCTACAAAAGTAAGTAAGAGATTACAGCATCTAGAAATAGCACAAAAATATTTTAAAATGCACTGGGAGTAGGAAAGGCATTTTACATTACACACATCACTTCTCCCCAAATCCCAGGCAGCACAGTGAGAGGACAGAGACTCTGCAAATGGAGGGAAGAGAGGGAAGTGAGAATCAGACCTTCTCTTAGATTCTGACACTGAGACTGTCCCAGGAAAACCCAGCACTAGGCAGGGCCCTGTTACCTCCAGACTTTAGGTTTGCCCAAGAACCAGGCCAACCTCTGCAGCCTGTACTACCAATATCTGTGAACTCAACTTCAAAGCCTGCCCCTGAGCATACAAACTTGAGACCTTCCCAGAGCCAGGCCAGCCCCAGTAGCCCCAGGCTTCAGGCCTTCCCCAGGTTCTAAAGCAGGACCCAGGTTGGCCCACACAGTCCTAGGTTTTCATTCTCCCTAGTCCCAAGCCAGCAGTCCCAGTCTCAATTACCAGGCCCCAACCACTAACATAGGCTCCAAGCCTGATCAGTGGTACTGGCCCCACCATCTAAGTCAGTTCCTGTAGCCCCTCAAACCAGTAGACCCAAGGGCCAGACCTGCCTCTGCAGACTCATAATCCATGCCAATCTCAATTGACCCCCAATGCTGGCCAGCCCTCAGGGACCCAGACTCTAGGACTACCCCAGTGAAACCAAGTTCCAGGTCATCCCCCAAACCCCAAAACTAAGGCCAGCCCTTCCAAACCTAGTCTCCAGACCACCACCTTCATACCCACCGTCCCGGCTAATCCCTATGGCTATAGGGATAAGCAGGGATAAGATAGCACCTGCATTTCCAGGCTCTATACGGGGTGCTAAGCTGGGTTTAAGCTCCAGACTGGGCCCATGGGCTCCAGACTTCATTGGCCTCAGGGTCTAGGCTACCACCAGTAGAGTCTGGTACCAGGCCAGCCCCCATGGACCCAGATCCTGACTAGTCTGTATAGACTAAGGCCTTGAGATTACCCCGGCACCAACTCAGCACAACAGGAGTTCCTGTGGGTCTAGGCTTCAGGCCAATCTTCATATAATGCACTCCAGTCAATCTAGAGACTAGGTCCCTACCACATCTCCAATATGGGATTTATTACAACAAATCAAATCAATAGTTACACTACAGTGTATCCAGATTCTAGGCTCATCTCTCTAGACTCAGGTGCAAGGCCCACTCATCTACTGACCCAAGTGCCAGGCTAGCTCCCCTAATGACTCCAACCATAGCTGATCTATGAACCATGACAGGAAGCATAACTGTAATCTCTGGCACACTGAATGTTAAAGATCTTTTTTGGACAATGACAGTCTGCAAAGACTAAAATAAGTCCCTGCTTCTTCTTATGTTCAGACACCAACACATGGACACAAGGATCAAGGATCAGGTAAACATGACACCACCAAAGGGACAAAGTGCCATAATGGATTCTTAAAATGAAAATGTATGAACTACTTGACCAAAAAATGCAAAAATAATTGTTTTAATAAAGTTAATCAAAATTCAAGAAAATACAGAGAAATAATTCAATGAAATAAAACAATAAATCACCAATATGAGAAATTTAACAAATGTTGAGTTGCCAAAAAAAGTATACACATTTTAAGAGATGTTATCTATGTATTACTTTTTGAAGTTGAATTGAATTACAGTAGTAATTCATGTAGGACATTTCCTCAAAAGATGACATTAATCCAATGTTAGCATCATCCTGTGACAGGCAGGACAGTCAAAGGAAACAGCAGAAACACGGTTGTCTTCCTGAAGCACAAGGCCATGTTGAAGTAGTAGTTGAAATTTGAGAATGTGTGGAAGTACAGTGACAATGAAGGTGTGAGTATGCAACAGAACCTCCAGCACACCTAATAATTGCCTGCATCTGTGGTAAGTTTGAGACCATGGTACTATGTGATATGCAGAAAGGAAGATTCAGGAGGCCTCACAGAGCAATACATCCTGCTTCTTCTGCTGTGGTGCTGGAACAGTTGACACACTTGCTTCAGAAGTCTACCAAACAATGTGCACATAAGAGTTAGCTAGCAGAACAAGCTTACAACTCATTCTTGAAACAGCAAAATGGCAAGTTTGCATCCCAAAATAATTACAGGTACTGAAGGAAGACTATCCTGTTCGAATGGTGCAGTATTATGAGTGGTTCCAAAACTGCTGAAGCACTGGTTGGCCATAGTTATAAGTGTCCAGGTGCTGACTGTAACCACTTTGAACACCTCTTGTAGTTGCAGAAGTCAAATCTGATTTGTATTCTTTTTTTGTTATCAGTATATATTGAGTATGACAATTTTAATACAGTTTTTTCCTTTCTTAAAATGTGTATACTTTTTTGGCACCCCGTATTAAAAGAATCAAAGGCAAATTCATTCAAGAAATGAAATAAAAAATTCAATAGGGAGCATCAACAGCTGAACTAATCAAACTGAAGAAAGACTATATAAACTTGAAAAAAGGTTATTTGAAAATATGCAGTCAGATAAGTAAAAGAAAAAAGAATGAAAAGTATCGAAAAAAGTTTATAGGACTTAAGGAACAGGATCAAAAGTGCAAATATTCAAATTTAAAAAGTTAAAGAAGAAGAAGAGACACAGTGGTAGAAAGCTTATTTAAAGAAATAACAGCAGGAGAATTTCTAAATCTGGGGGAAAATATAATTGTATCTTGGTACACAAAGGTCAAAGGTCTCCAATCAGATTCAATCCAAACAAGTCTATAGGAAGACATACTATAATTAAACTTTCTAAAATCAAAAGAGAGAGGATCTAAAACACAGCAAGAGAAAGCAAATGAAGAACAGGAAAATTCAGTATGGCTAAAAGCAGTTTCTTACCAGAAACATTATAGAGATAGTGGGAGGTATATATATCTTCCATTAGGAGATAGTGGGATGATATATGTACTGTTGAAAAATTTTCCAATCAAAAATACCATATGTGGCAAAGCTGTCCTTCAGAAATGAACAGATATACTTTCCTAGACAAACAAAAGTTAGAGCACTCATTACTACCAGGCCTGTCTAAAAAGAAATGTTAAAGAGAAGTAAGGCCATTTAGGAAGCTACAGTTATTGCACAGGCATGAGATAACATCAGCTCGAATTAGTATATTATTTAATAACATGAAACGCATTCTGAAATTAGACTTTATAGAAACTGTATATGGATGTAGAGACAATGAAAAAGTAGAATTTTCACCCTAGAGAGACTAGAAAAATGAAGATATGATGCATAGGGA
>NW_003852400.1:47201934-47208961 GCF_000181295.1 Otolemur garnettii | reverse complement strand
TGAAGGAAAGAAGAAATACAAAGTGACAATGACAAAAGCTTCAAGTGTTCAGAAAATTGAGTTTCCACAGCAATAGGAGACAATGATGATTAAGAAAGTGGGGGTGGAGAAAAAGGTCTTTTTCTATAAAGGCAGAATTTGTAAATAGACTTTTGGAAGGAGATATTATATAGAGAGACATACCGAATATATAGGCTATTTTAAACTTTTTCTGATAATAGTAATATGTTCTATTTAAATAATGGAGAAAGAAAAGGAGAAAAAAATCCTTAAATTAAATCAATAATTCTAAGACTCAGAGATAGTTACTGAAACATTTTGAAATAGTGCTTTTCAGTTTTATTAGCACTTTTATATGGATGACATAACAAAGTTCAAAATTTTACTGACTTGAAAAAATGATGCTATTTTTTCAGCTCCCTTTTAATTACGCAAATCAAAACAGAAGATGAAGGTAAAGTCATGTTAAAATGTACAAACAAGAAAATTGGACAAGGAGGAGATTGAAAGAGGCGACAGATAAATTCTAAGTGGTACGCAGTAATGTAAGAATGTCCCCCAAATGTTCACATAATGTTCTAGTCTCTCTCGGCTTTGTGGTTATCCAAAATGATGCTGTTTGTTAAGCTTTTTCTTGTTGCCTGATGATTTTGAAAGGCTCATGACTGACATAAAAGACTAGTTCCAAAGACTAGACTAAATCTTTGATCACAAATAATTCTTTTATGTAAGATACGTTTTCTAGCTTGTGGCAGGCAATCTGCAGTCAATACGAGCTAAAACTTGGGCAGCATCTGCAGGACATCTCCAGGCTGAGTACACAGATGTGCCTTATCACTGGTTCCACTTAGGACAAAGATATCTACAAAGAAGGTTGTTCTCACATTACTGGTGAGAAAATGTCAACTAACCCCCAAAGCATAAATGTTCTCTAGCCTATCAAAAAGCTGAGGTTGTAAGAGGACCAAGTAAAGACCACTTTGGGATCGTTGGGGCCCCAAACAGAAAGGGGCTTCATCTTCTCTCTCTATATATTTATTACTGATGCCTAAAATGTGTTCATGGGAAAGACTGGGGTCAGGACCGGAGAGTATGGAGAGACGCCTGTGGTTGCACAGGTGCAGACATGAGGAGTGGCTGCTGGAGAATGTGGAAAAGATCTTTCCCAATTTCACAGAAACTTCTGTCCTACAAAGTTAAGCCCTAAGCCACTGGAGAAGAGAGATAAAACAGCTTTTGATGCCAATCCACAGACAAAGATACACTTCTGGAAAAAGGAGAAAAATCTTCTGGGCAGGAAGTTCTTGGCCTTCAACACTCACTGACACAGGCACGGTTTAGCTGCCACAGAAAAAAGGCAGACACAATGAAAAAGCCCTGTCCTTTGCATAGAACCTGTCCAAGGCTGAGATTAGACCATGACAAAAACTAAGGTTCCCTACACTTCTGATAAGTGACAACAATCTACACTGGGAAAGTACAAGAGCCCAGAGAAAGGCATCCTTTGTGGCAAAGTGTGCAGGAAGAGCTGAAGGAAAACTAAACCCCTCAGCACCGCAGCTGTCTCTTAAAGGGCAAGGTGAATGCTTCAGTGCTGTACAAGGTCAGTGTATCAATCAGTCAACCAACAACGGAAAAATGAGAGCCTGTGGTGTCCTGAGGGTACAATGGTGACAACAAAAGGCAAACACTGACATGGATGAGATCTCAAAAATATACACAGTGAAAATCAGACCCAAAAGATCATGTGCTTTATTATTTCACATTACTTATAAGATTTCACATTATTATCACATTTTGAAAAGACAAATCTACCAAGTCAGAAATAAGAACCACGTTTACCAGTGGCTGTGGGTGATGGGAAAGGGGACTTTGAGGGAATGAGAATATTCTATATCTTGCATGTGATGGTGGCTTTACAATCATATACATGAATTTAAATGTGTGTAAGGTGACTTTTTAAAAGTCTGCACAAATAAAAAAGATGTCACGTTTGTTGCAAGGAGAACTTAATTGGAATTCCAGAAACGCAGTTATATTTTCCAATGATGGAAATCGTCTTTCATTTGTGAAAGACCCTAAATTTGTTTATCCATTTAATAACTTATTAATTTCCTCTTTAATGCAAATTTAGTGTTACAGGCATTATCTGAAATACTTTATAGTGTTAAAGAAAACAAGATATCTATTCTTAGGGAGCTTCTGACGGAAGAGACAGCAAATACAGTAGAACAACAACAACAACAAATTCAGCACAAAAACAGAATTTCAGATACTAGTAATTCCATGAAGAAAGTAACACGGGTTTAAAGACAGAGCAGCACTGTAGAAAGCGACATTATACAGGGTGAGGTGAAGAGAACATCTGACCAGGCACTTAAAAGGTGTTCTCAAGGGTCTACAGCAAAATGTGGAAGAACACTCTTTGGGGAAGAAGGACAAGTGTTAAAATCCCCAGTTTTTGATCGGGGCTTTTAAAAAGGGGAGTATATACGTGAGCACTCAACCCTCAGAGTGTGGGAACATGTTGAATTTGTGTTTATTTTAGACACTTTCTTTATTGGTGCTTTAAAAGTAGCTTAAAAATTCTATGTTTGTTTGTTTTTTTGCTCAGTGCCCATAGCACAGTGGTTACAGCACCAGCCACATACACCGAGGCTGGCAAGTTTGAACCCAGCCCAGGCCAGCTAAGCAACAATGACAACTGCAACAAAAAATAGCGAGACGTTGTGGCCGTCACCTGTAATCCCAGCTACTTGGGAGGCTGAGGTAAGAGAATTGCTTAAGCCCGAGAGAGTTCTTGTCATCAATCTTTATGCGAATATCTTTTGATCACTCTTATTTAAAAATAAAAATACCAAATCCAATTTTTGAAAATTGTCTTATCTTAATTATTTTTTGTTTAAGGAAAAGTGTGCCTTTGGATTATCCTAGTATAATGTTTTCTCATCATTAAAGTTAAATAGGAAATAAATAGTTAATATTTTACTAATGCAGTAAAGATCCTTATGACTTCTCAGGTGGGAGGGCTTTTTGGAATGTTCATTTCAAGTAAGTGTAGTATTAGAAACTACTTCTACTTGAACTTGACTCTCGACATAAAATTCTTTCATCATCCTATTCTTACAACTATTCTGAAGAAATACAGTTAAAACCCCTTGAGTATGCCATGTGTAGAATGTTGACACTACAATCTATTTAGAACTTCTGCTTTATATATTAAAGAGTAGTTTTTATGAGACGACACTCTTATCATAAATAACTTTAAAATGTGGAAGTACAATAAATATTGTTGAAAGACACCAGAAAACAACCAAGACTACCAGTTCCTTAAGGTCCAAGAGTCTATAGAGAAGGGAAAATGGATATCTACATGCAAAAAGTGAGTTTTTAATCTCTACGAAGCAGTGAAGATATGCCACCCCAAAATATGTCATTCTGGCATATTGACGAGTTAAAAATGCTCTAAGTACACCAGGTGCAAGATCACTCTGACCTTCATTATGTTTCTTAAAATCAGGAGATGAAATTCCTATGTGACCAAGGCCCTCTCTCTACCAAAAGGATAGAAAGTTGAGGTCAAAGGAAATCTTTATAAGCAACCCTTATATTGCTAGTCAATTAAGGGTAGTTAATTTGGTAGTTAATTAAGGGTAGTTAATTGGTAAATATTCATCTTTTATTGGTAGCATATTTTCTACCTAATTAACTACCTTAGCGCAAGATCCTTTCTTTGTTTCATCATATTCTCACAGTTTACAACTTTGTCCAATACATATGTATTTAACTCTGAATGCACTTTTAGGTCTTCATTTTCTTAGGAAGTCTCCGAATATTGAAAAATTTGTGTGCATTTCTTCTGTTGCTCTGTGTTATGTAAATTTAATTCTCAGACCCAGCTGGAAAAATCCCTACAAAGGTAGAGATAAAACTTTGCTTCTCCTTATTCTACATCAAGCCAAACACTCAAAATGTAATTTCTACTGTAGGTCTAAATATGTAGATCAAGTCATTCAGAGAGAATAATGCAGATTACATAAGCAAGCATATGTGATAGTTAATTTGATGTGTCGACTGGATGCTCAGATAGCTGGCAAAACATTATTTCTGGGTGTATCTGTGAGGGTGTCTCTGGAAGAGATTAGCATCTGAATCAGTAGACTGAATAAAGATCTGCCCTTCCCAATGTGGGTGGACACCATCCAATCTGTTGAAGGTCTAAATAAAACAAAAGGGGAAAGATGAATCCTCTGTCTCTCTTCTTGAGCTGAGACATCCATCTTCTCCTGCCCTGGGACAGGGGAGTTTCTGATTCTTAGGTCTTTAGACTCCTGGACTTAACACCAGCAAATCTTACTACCAATCCTCGCACAATTATCAGATTCTCAGGCCTTTCATCTAGGAGTGAATATAGGCAACAGCATTTTTGGTTCATCATTTTGCAGGTAGCAGAGCATAGATCCTCTCAGCCTCCATACTCAGGTGAGCCAATTCCCATAATAAATCTCATATATATATGTGTATGTGTGTATGTGTGTGTGTAGATGATGTGTGGGTGTGTACATGTATCTTTATATCCTATTGGAGCTTTTTTTTTTTTTTTTGCAGAACACTGACATTTATACAAGATATAATCTTGGGTGAGGCAAAGATTTCATGAACAGAACACAAAAGCTGCTAATTATAAAGGACAAGATTAATAAATGTGGATTTATTAAAATACAATAATATTAAAAAGACACGTTGAGAGAGTAGAAACAAAAGTCACAGAGTGATTGAAGGTATTTGCAATAGACATATTCTCAATATATAAAAAAAAAAAACCTTTAGAAATTACCCAGAAAAACATAGGGAGCCTGATTTTTTAAATGGGCGAAAGACATGATTAGTCACTTGAAAGTGAAAGAAAAGGAGAAATGTCCAAAAACATTATTTGTTATGAAAAGTGCAAAATAAAATCACAATGAGATATCACTGCTCAACCATCAGAATGGTTTTAAGAAGCAAATGCAGGGTGGTGCCTGTGGCTCAAAGGTTAGGGCACCAGCCTCATATACTGGAGGTGGTAGGTTCAAACCCAACCCCTGCCAAAAACTGCAAAAAAAAAAAAAAGAGAGAAGTAAATGCATAACATACAAACTTCTTAAAAAATGTGATAATAACAAGTTTGGGCCATGGTATGGAGAAACTAAAACTCAAGGCATCATTGGTAAAAATGCTGGTTGGCACAATTATTTTGAAAATTGACGTTATCTACTAAAGCTGAACATATGCTTTCCATATGACCCAGCCTTCCAGTTCTAGACAGACCAAAATAAGGGGTTGAGCGAGGTTTGAAAACATATATGGAAGTTTGCTGGCAACAAAAATGTTCCTCCTTTTCACCTATGGCCTATTTCAGTAAATATAAAAGTCATACCTTGATTTGCCTTTCATTGTAGAACTTGTTTATCTACTCTACCCTATGGTAAATTCTGGAAAGTCAATTTTGGGGCAATAAGGAAAATGCTGTGAATGCTGTAAAATTAGATGATTCAACACTAAACAAGACTTAGTCATATTTGTAAAGTTAGATAATTCTGATATTTATTGTTCTTGATTTATAAATATATAACTTCGTTGGTTTTTACTAAAGGTCCACAAGCTGTTTTTTTCATGAAGGAAATACTACTTTTGTCCTGTCAGCTCATCTTAAAAACGAAGCCCTTGAAGTTGAAAGCGCATGTGATGAATGTATTTTGTAATAATGTTGTTCATATTCAAAAGCATTTAGAGGATGCTTTCTTATTCTATGTTTGTCATTCAAATGGGAGAGAAGAAATAAAGTGAAAATCCTTGTTAATGACCTTGTCGTAAATAGGAGGAAGATTCATGCTGATTCACTTTTCTGCCCATTCCATCTCACTTCTGCCCCGCAGGGCCCTCCCCTGACGTGCAGGCTGGCTTGACTACTGGAGCACAGCCCAGGATCAAAGGGGATAAGAGTAAAGCATGTTGCTTTGAAACCTAAATAGGATTAGAGAGGAGCTGATATTTACCAGGGCTCTGTTATGGACGGAACTTTCACATGTTTTCCTTGCCAGTTGCCTCGGAACACAGCAGGAAATTTCTCTTCTAAGCAGAAGCAGTTCCTCTGAACTGCTGTAAAACCAAGAAGACTATTAATGGATTATCGGTTTCAGCTTTACAATCATCTTCAAAGGGCCCAGAAAGCTAATGGGAATATCAGATGATTCCGGGTTATTGTTTCATGGGTTGTTATAAATCTTAACAAGCCTCGTTTCTGGATTTAAGTCCCTAATCTATACAAGCATGGGCATTTTAATCAAGTCTTATTTTTGACTAGTCTGAGATTAGTAAAATCATTGCTAGACTGTAACCAACCACAGATCAATAGATCCTGCATTAGCTTTGGAACACGGTTCTGCATGTGGGCTAGATTATGATTATCTCCGATTTTCCTTCCTAGGTCTAAAATGCAATGACTCTCTAGAGCACAGCAGAACAGTTTTCCAAGTGTGATTAAAATAATAACCTATATAGTGAAATTCTCATTTTAGAATCAACAGGGAACTCTTAAAACATATCCCATCTTCAGACATAAGAATAACTTTTGGAGAAACAAGTTCCCTTTGATATCTGAACAACTGGAATCCCATGTTCTGAAAGCGGTACCTGTTGGAAAAATGACAGAGCTGAGAAATACCCGATTATCAGTTATGTGGTATGTAAAATATATATTTTTATTTTGTTTGTATTAATTGGTCTATAATCCCATGGATGTGGAGAAAAGTGAACACTTCTACATTGCTGGTGGGAATGCAATTTAATATGTTCCTTTTGGAAAGACATCTGGAGAACACTTAGAGAACTAAAAATAGACCTGCCATTCGATCCTACAATTCCACTATTAGTTATATGCCCAGAAGATAAAAAATCACATTACAATAAAGATGCTTGTATCAGAATGTTTATTGCAGCCCAATTCATAATTGCCAGGTCATGGAAGAAGCCCAAGTGCCCATCA
>NW_003852400.1:47197638-47201503 GCF_000181295.1 Otolemur garnettii | reverse complement strand
TGAAAACACTACACTGTACCCCATGTTTGCATTAATGTATACAGCTATCATTTAATAAAAAAAATATAATCCCAAATATCATAAACTTTCTTTAGTATGTGGGATAGTGCATTGCATAAAGTGTATGCCTAGTAAATGTTAATAAGAGTTGAATGAGTGGAAAATAAAATGCAAACCTGGGCGTCTTCTAGTAAGAGAACTGCCATTCAGACATCCACATTGCCTGAGCTTTCCCATTCATTTTTAAGATTTTTAAATTTTTATTGTAAGTATAACACACATATATAAAATGTGTATAGAATCTAAACCTACAGATCATTAATTACCACACAATGAAGAATAGTGGGATGTTTGCCTTCCAGGTTACGGAATGGAAAATTGCTACGTGTTGCCACTCACTTTTTTATGTGGTCCAAAAGGTGCTCCATATTGTAAGTTTTATATTTTCTTCTTTTTGTTCAAATAGCTTTCCTTCTTAAGCACACATCACAACACACTATAGTTCATGCCTGCCTTTTGATGTTTATGTAACGAACTCCTACAGTATGTATTCTGTCATTCACTGTCAAGTTTCTGAGATTCATCTGTATTACACACAGTAGGAGTTCTTTAATTTTCATTGCTGGGAGCATCAAACATTTCCCTTAAAGAGCCAGATAATAAATATTACAGGTTTTGTGGTCAAAGGGCAAAAGGTAAGCTATTATGTACATAATCATTTTAAAAAGTAATTGTTTTAAAAATATATAAACCACTCTTACCTCATGGGCCGCATAAAAAGATAGGGAGCTAGAAATCTATGATCCCAGGTCAGCATTTTGATAGTACGTGTTGGATGATATTGTGTTATATATCACCATCTACTTATGTATCCTCTTCTGATGGACATTTTGGATATTTCCAGGGTGAGAACTTTATAAATAATTCTACTGTGTACATGACTCTTGGAGAACATACGTACACATGTGTGCATATACCAAGTAACGACATTTTGGGGTACTAGATTATCCCTATATTTTGACTTTAGTAGAATATGTCAAGTCATGTTTTTAAATAGCTGAACTATATTACACATCGATCATAGTGTATGAACATTCATTCATACACTGAAGCCTATGGCTTCAGCTTTTTATATAAATGCTAGTACACAAGTGTGTTTATTTTTCATAATGCCAAATTAATGATGCTTCAATAGATAATTTGAAATAAGTGACATACTAGGTCATTTTAATGTGGTAATTTTTGGAGAAAACTGCATAAAAAGGAGATTTAGGTAGATTTATTAGGATACTAAGGTGATTATTCTTGTTGGTGCGTGAGAAAATTTTATTTTCTTATGTTTACTTTTATTGACTTTTCAAATTTTTATAAGAATGACGTTACCAGTTCTATAGGGAAATGTGTTTACCTTAAACCATATATTTAATCTTTGTTATTTCAGTCTTTGGCGAGAACGTATTTAACTGTGGCATATATACATTATTATATTAATCTTTTTCCTGAACCTTCTGAAGTACAGTGAAATCCTGAGGACATTGTGTTATATGGCCATAGATTTCCATTTTATAAGTTCACTGGTAAAGATTTTCAAACAAGGGCAGTAAACAACAAAATGATGTCATTTAAGAGTAGAGAGAAGAAAAACCCATGAAGAGAACCAGTCTAGAAAGCAGAGCAGTCCCACAACTGAAGCCCGAGTTACTAGAAGTCTCCAGCTAATGCTGTCTCCCTCTTGAACTACTCTCTTTTTGGTCTCTGGTGCTTTTCCCATGCTGTCAGTTTCTTTCTTTTTTTTGACCTTATATAGATTTCTAAAAAGTCCATTTATAAAATATTTACTGATTGAAGAAAACATATAGATTGTGATCTCTGCTAGTGCTTTAATCCATTATAGTTTTGCATTGAATTCCATCTTGATGATGCAGGCCTGGTGCCCATGTGATGCCAAATATAAACGCAAATGCTCACTTCAAAGGGTAAGACTCGAAGATGGTCAGGTGGAAGAAAAGTCTTTTAATTGCTATGTAAAAGAGGTCGCTGTTGTGGGGTGAATACTGTGTTGATGTATCTGGGGTGGCAAGATTACGTAATTGCTTAGTTGCCTTCTAGAATCCCCAGGGCTTCCTAACTATAAAAAAACTTTTGTTTTTGTGTAAGGAAAATAAGTAAATTTAGGCAAGAACCAGACATAGGATTGATTCCTGAATGGAG
This sequence comes from Otolemur garnettii, assembly GCF_000181295.1. Lineage (NCBI taxonomy): Eukaryota > Metazoa > Chordata > Mammalia > Primates > Galagidae > Otolemur > Otolemur garnettii. The sequence continues at coordinate 47,199,292 of NW_003852400.1, read as the reverse complement.
AAAGAAAATAGTGAAATGAGATTAGTTGGAGCTCGAAAGGGGATCTGAGTAATCAGAGATGCCTGATGGGGAATTTATTCTGTTTTACTGTTTGTGGAGATACATTAATTTCTTGTCTCTATCTTTCAATGAAATACCCATAAAAATCCTTTTAAAATCTGTATGAGTTTTCTAGTATTGCCATACAAAATACCACAAACTGGTGCTTTGCAGTAGACTGGCTGAAGCAGTAGAAACAGATTGTCTCACAGTTGTAGAGGTCTAAGATCAACGCATTGGCAGAGACCCTATGGAAGGCTCTATTCAGGCCTCTCTCCTGGCTTGTGGCCCTATAATTCTCATCTTTTTGTGGTGTTCTCCTTATGTGCATGTCCATCTATGTGTCCAAATTTTTCCCTTTTAATAAGGACATCAGTCATTTGGAGTGTAACCCACACTAATCATGTGTTACATTTTAACTCTGTTACTTATTATGTACAGACTCTGTCTCCAACTAAAATCCTGAGATTATGGAATTTTAGAACCCAAACTGTCCTTTTAGGGGGCTACTATTCAACCTAAAATAGTTGGACTTCTTGTCACTTCAAAATTCAAGTTTTTCCCATTTCACCCCTTCTTAACAGAAAGTCTTAATCTTTCCAGAATCAACTCTTGTCCAAATTTTCATCAAAATCTTACCAACTTAATATCCCAAATCTCAGCATCTAAATTACTGAAATATCGATAAGCCAGAATATGATTCTTTCTGGAAAAAATTTCTCTCCGTCTGTGAACATGTGAAACCGTTCACCATATCTGTTTCCAAAATACTACAGTGCAGTGGTTCTCAACCTTCCTAATGCCGCAATGTATTTTCATTATTAAAAAGAGGTCATGACCCACAGGTTGGGAACCGCTGCTATAGTGGGACAGGTATAAGATATATATATTCCTATTCTCCCTGTCCACAGAAAATTGGAAGGAAAAAAGGACCATGTGTCCTAAGCAGATTTCAGACCTAACAATCTAATAAATTCCATCAGATCTTAAAGCATGGGACTAATCCTCATTGGGTTCATGCTCTGTCCTCCAGGCCCCCCAGGGTTGCGTCCCAGTCGTAAGGTCATTGTTCCCTTTTCTTGAAGGATAACACATGTTCAATGTAAAGTAGCTTTATCCATGTATTTCCTCCCTGTCGCATCCCAGAGGGCCAACAGCCTTCTTTCCTTACATCCCTTCCCTGTCCTCTTCAGTGTCAGCTGGCAGTGTCTGTTAAGATGGTTGACTAAATCCACAAATAACATACCTGATCTCATCCTAAAAGGACTGTCCAACCACAAGCTTTGTGTTCTCTTCAGAGAATTCCTTCTTACTTTTTACAATATGGACAGGCTAAGAACTTTTCAACACTTCCAGTTCTGGTTTCTCTTTGCTTAATATTCCCTTCTCTTATTATCCATCAATTTTTCCTCACATTTTACTATAAGCAGACAGGAGATGCCAGCTCACACCTTCAAGGTTTTGCTAAGAAATCTCTAAAGATGCAAGTTCATCACTATAACTTCATTTTAAGTTTACTTTCCCCTAAATGGTAGAACAAAATTGCATCATGTGCTCTACTACTTTACAATAAGAGTTGTCTTTTCTTGTGTGTAAAACTAGCACATTGTACCCC
>NW_003852400.1:47194843-47197477 GCF_000181295.1 Otolemur garnettii | reverse complement strand
AAAAGAATTGTCTTTCCCCCAGTCCTGCAGTAACATGTTACTCATTCTCACCTAAGACTTTATCAGAGGTAGCTTTACTGGTTAGATTTCTAGCGACAGCCTCGTAGAGAAATCTAGACCTTTCCTATCGTGCACTTTAAAGCTCTTCTAACCTCTACCTAGTACCCAATTCCCAAAGCCACATGCACAATTTGAAATATTTTTGACAGCAGAACCCCACTTTCTATTATCAAAATCTGTATTACTAAGGGCCCTCCTGCTAACTAGAACAAATGTGATAATTATATTAATAATATAATGTAATATATATATATATATATGAATGTGAGAGACAGATTTTATTTATTGTTAGGAATTTGTAAGAATAGTAAATCCAAAATCTGTACAGCAAGCTGGCAGGAAGAAAATTCAAGTTAGAGTTGACATTGCACATGGCCTTATTCCTGACATCCACAGGGCCGGCTAGGCCAGGCAGCCTGAAAATCAGGCAGATTTTCATGTCTTAGTTTTAAGGCCAAAATTAGTTTTCTTCAGGAACCCTCGGTCTTACAACCTTTGACTGACTAGAGGATGCCCACTCACACTATGAAGAGTAATCTCCTTTACTCCAAGTCTCCTGATTTAAATTTTTAATCACATCTAAAACATACTTTCCTGGCAACATCTAGACTAGTGTTAGACAAAACATCTAACACCATAGCCTAGCCTAGGTAACAGATATTAATAAGCACTTGCTACTATAATGTCATGGAGTTGAAACTGAGTTTTTAATGCAAAAAAATGCTCATTCCTTCCATAAAATGAATATAGAGAACAGAGACTGCCTAGGTAAATAAGAACATCTAAATTACCCACAGATAGATTAAATCTTCTTTCTCCTTTAACTGAGTAGATTAAGCACAATATAATAGAAACAGTATGGGACAGACCTCTACCACATTACGATTTTACCACTTGGTAATTGTGTGACTTTGGAAAAATTACTCAACCTCCTTATGCCTTTCTTTTTAATTAGGAAAATGTGAATATTATTATCTCCATTATAGTACTATTGTATGTCTAAACATTGAGGCACGTAGCAATACTCAAAAAAGGTTGGTTTTGTTCCTCTTTCCCTTAGTTTTAGAGTCTGGCAATGAGACGACAAAAAAGGACATTATTTATCATATTAATTGTAAAACGGTGGTGAACTACTACTTTTTGTAAAGTTATTAGCGAGAAAGTAGAGTAGCAATTAAATATTTAGTGTGGCACAAATGTGCCTATATGTTCTGGATATGTTTTTAGTTAAAGTTATTTTATAAGTTAGGTTAATTACCAAAAGAATAGTGTTAGAAACGGAGGGGCAAAACAGCTGAATAAACTTAGAAAGTTGCATTATTTTTATCTTTGTCTAAAATGTGCATTAGAGATTAATTTTAGGTAATTATGATGATTTGCTATTTAGTAACTGAATGGGCAGCCTTTGGCTTCACATATGGTAAGGCTCAGCTGCTTAGATGATGGTGTTACTCAGAATCACTATCCATCAGGAAACATTTGAAATGAAGGCTCTGAACTTGGTATGTGTCAGGAATTTTGGAAATTCCTTATCAGGTTTCTAGGGGTTATTTTGCATAATAACCTTCTCCCATATACAGAACTTTCTGTCTTGAAATTTTCATTTATTTTCAAATAGGTACTCTCAGATTATGCTTATACTAGTTGATAATTTTGCCTAAAGAATAGACTAACAGCTTGGTCATTGTTTTTGCTGCTGCTTATATGCAGTTTCTTATGCCAGAAACTCAAGAGTCATCCTTGTTCCTCTCTTTCCCTTCCACTCATACCCTATCACCAAAAATCCATCATCAAATCCTCTCACTCCCACCTGAAATGGAATGGCTTCTCACCATTTCCAATCTATCACTCTCTTCCTTACAGCCAGGACCTGCTCATCTCACATTATTTCAGCAATTGCCTCCCCCCTTTTCATACAATAGCCAACGACACTTTATAAATTATTACTATTATTATTACTTTTAGAGACAGAGTCTTACTTTGTCACCCTCGGTAGAGTGACGTCACAGCTCACAGCAACCTCCGGCTCTTGGGCTTAAGCAATTCTCTTGCTTCGGACTCCTGAGTAGCTGGGACTATAGGTGCCTGCCACAAGGCCTGACTATTTTTTGACACTTTATAAATTAAACCATTTTTTTTTTCTGGCAGAAAATACTTTGGTGATTTCCTATTACTCTTATAATAAAATTTAAAGTTCTTACTCTAGCTTAAAAACATTCACTTGATCTGCATGCTCCTCTCGCCTTCACTCCACCCTCTCCCAATGGAGCTCACTCTTGCCCCTTTGGAATTCACTCTGCCCTTTAAAGAAGCCAAATCACCTTATTAAATTTACACGTTCCTCTGTATGGATGCTTTCTCTTTAGATCTACACACAGATTTCTCCTTCAAGTCAGTTGATTTTGCTCTCACTTTCCCCCTTTTCATTCTTTAACTTAATTTCCTTCAAGCACTTAACTCCTATATGAGATCGTCCTGTTTATGTATTGTTTACTTGTTTATGGTGTGTCTCTCTCAATAGAAAAGAAGCTCCCTAAAAAGTGGTAAGGCCTTCAGATTTGTTTAGTGCTGTAT
>NW_003852400.1:47175972-47193808 GCF_000181295.1 Otolemur garnettii | reverse complement strand
CAAAGCCCCCAGAAGATTTCCCATGATATCTCATTGGCCAGGGTTAAAATGTATGCCATGCCTTAACAAATGATACACAAGAATAGAATTGTTCAAACTGGGTTAGACAATGACGTTCACCCATATAATCCCTGCAAATATGGGAGCGCAAACATACGAACAAATTAAAGGCTCGTGGTAACCTTCCATGACTGCCAGAAACACAAATTATATGGAAAGAGTATTCCATACTGGCAACAAATTAATTGCTAGAAAAAATAAAGATAAATGTTTTTAGTCATCCTTCACATCTCAATTCACCTTCCGCTTCCTCCAGTAAGCATTTCCTTGACTTCTCAAACTAGGTCACGGGCCCATTAGACATCATTAGAGGACCCGTGGGGATTTCAGAGCAGGTTAGCACAAATGCTGCTGTGCGAATGTTTGGTCCATGCATGATTTACTGACTAGACTACAGTATAAATCTGTGAGAGCAGAAATGAGGGGTACTTCACTCCCCTTTAGAGCCTTCCTGCTTAAGACAGTGTCTGGCACACAATAGGTGCCTAAATATTTTATGTAAAATATATGAAGGATCAAGAAGAAGAGTGCTTTTTGCTGTTATCGAAATAATCCAGTAGGATGAATAGGTGGAAATATAGCCCAGAACAATGAAATGTAGACTCAAGCAGATTTTAGATGTTGACACAGGCAAAACCTATGTGAACATTAGGAATTTAAATACGCCATCTCTGGAGCAAGAGAGAGTATTTTACATTTCTTATTCCTGTTCTTAAAAAGCTTATGCGGCAAACACTGGCTTTCCAACATAAATATTTCAACAGTTCAAAGCCCCTTCACTTGGCCTTATAATCAATAGATTTTCTGTGTGAGATTGAAAGTGGCAGGTACCCTTATTCATAAATAGAATTCAGTTTTAAATTAAGAAAAATATTAAGGACATTAAAAGTTACTTAATAAAAGCAATAGAAGAATAATACTCTTTCCAGTGTAACCTAGAAACCAACAATTAGGAAGTTGGGCCTGGAAGCTGGATTGGAAATAAGATTGAGAGAGAGAGAGAGAGATTCTGTGCTACTGTGTTTAAAGATTTTGAAGGTAAAGGGAATTCTTCCAAAAGAACTGGCTTACTCAATCTGTTTATTTTAGGAGTCTCTGAACTGTGTCGCACTATGACTAACCCTGCCCCTGGTTGTGTGAGATTGATAGCATAGAAACAGAAGGATGAGAAATCAAGAATAGGGCAGCCCTATCAATCTGTCTAGAAGGGAACTTCTGAAACATAGCAGCCTTGAAAGGCTGTGATGTATGAATTGATCTGGGAATCTTCCTTCCACAAGAAAAATCTATGAAGCTTTGTAACTAAAGAATGGTAAAACCCTCTGACCCAGTGTCCTGCGGCTTTGTCTCAGTCCCATTTCTGCTTCTTGTACTCCCTGTGATCTGTGTATCTGGGTAGCTGAGCTTGTCTCTCCTTGTGTTCTCTTGCAGTTGGCAACATATCAGCCTTTTTTTCTAGTTTGTCCTTTGAAAGAGAATAGTGTGTGTTCTATAGACACACACACTAAAATCATTAGAAAATACCGTGACACAGTGAAATGAATAAAGCAAACAGCATTAGTAGCTAAGCAAACACTATTTCAGCTGTACCCAGCACTCCTTTGCAAAGTCACCAACATATTATTTTGAAATAAAAAATAAAAAAGTTGGTTGTCAGAGCCTAAATGGTTTCTAGGGAGTAGTGAAATGTCTTAACGAGCTTAGGACTATTAACCATACAAATCCAGAATTATTTCCAAGAAAAAATAAATATTATATACTTTCTTAATGATAAGCAATATTCTCCATCAGCCTTTGCCAAATCCTGATCTTGTTTTAGTTCTCCAGAAACTTCAGAATGTGTTGATTACTTAACCTTATAATATAAAAATAGAGTTCTTTTTGACTAAGGGCAGCACTTTGGATTCTCATCTTGGTAATGAGTGTCAAAGTCAGAGGAAATTGGAATCTCAAAACTGATGGAAGATTGTTTCAAATGCTGATGGATATCTATCTTGAAATTGCTGAATTTCTCGTGGAGTGAGCGCACACTTCATAAAAAATATTCTTGACTTGTTAAGAAATCTCTTTATGATTTTACCAGATGGGACCTGTTCTCTCTAGGAATAAAGATAATAAAGGGCTTCTCTCATCACTTTTCCTCTGAAGCATATTCCCCATTCCTGAACACTGTGCTCAGTTTTTTTTTTTTTTTTTTTTTGCTATTAAGTATATGGGCAATATGAGTTGAACTCACTGATAATAAACCTAGAACATGGTTGCTTCTAGTTATGCAGCAACCTGCAATTGTGGCTGAGGCTATTGCAATGTTGATTAAAAAAATAGACTATATATAGTACAATCATTCTGCTTTCATCATTTTGATGACAGAAAGTATGTTGTCTCTGCTATTACATAAGAAGAGAGAACACCTCAAAATATAGCATAAGATTCTTGGTCTTAAAATTGAATTTATTTTAAAATATGTATGAGGTGCCTTATTGTTACTAAATTTGTTTGTGATATGTGATACAACCTGTTTGATTAAAAATTAAACATCCTATCAGATTTGAATATCTGAGGTTATATAAATGACAGAACTGATGCAAATATTTGTTTTATTTCTGCTTTGATCAAATGGATAAAATCAAGCAACAATTCATTCAAATTTTATTTCAGTCCTTTAAAGAAAGTCATCAGACGACTGGGTGCGGTGGCTCACGCCTGTAATCCTGGCCCTCTGGGAGGCTGTGGCAGATGAATAGCGTGAGCTCAGGAGTTAGAGACCAGCTGAGCAAGAGCAAGACCCCATCTCTAAAACAGCTGGGTGTTGTGGCAGTTGCCTGTAGCCCCAGCTACTTGGGAAGCTGAGGCAAGAGGATCACTTAAGCCCAAGAGTTTGAGGTTGCTGTGAGCTATCTGATATCCCAGTACTCTACTGAGGGCAACAAAGTGAGACTCAGAAAAAAAAAAAGAAAAAAGAAAAGAAAAGAAAAAGTAAAGAAACAGGTGATATTCATTATGGTAATGTATTTTATTCAATCCAATGTATCCCTAAACTATTATATCAGCATGTAACTAATATAGAACTATTAATATCTTTCATTTTTTTCACAACAAGTCTTCAAAATCTGAGGTGTATTTTATGTTTCACACATGACACCCATCTCATTTCAAGGACTCAGTGGCCACATGTGGCCGCAGCTACCATAGTAGACAGCACATTTCTAAATCATTGAGTTTCAGATTTTAGTGAGTCTAAAAATCCCCTGAAGAGAAATTGTTACAAGTTTAGATTGGATATTCTCACTTAGAAAGTCCAGAAGGTCCAGATGGGAATCAGGACTCTACATCTTAACACAGTCCTGATTTTTGTGCAGGAGATAAAGGGGACTATATTTGATGAAAGGCTGCTATATAGAAATCTCTAAAGCTCTTCTAACACCAATTTTATAGTTGCTAGAATTTTCAGGAAATTCAGTAAGCATATAGTGTTTCTAATAGCATCTAATTCTTTGGAAAATTTGTTTAGAGGAACATATTAAATTTCAAATCTTTGAGGATTTTTAGCAAAGCCACAGGGCAAATTAGAAATGATTGGGGCCGTCTTGGTTCCAGTTTATATTCCTTCCCCAGAGTAAAGGGACAGATGGATGAAAGGCACCTTCAGTGTCACTTTCCTTATTGCTGGAGATGAAGAAACATTCATTTTGATAATCACTGAGAGCTTTGGATTCTAGAAAACAAATTAAACCCATATGATAGATCTCAGCTTAAAAAAAAAAATTCTGCTCACATTCTAAATCATTAGCAGCATATGGTTTATTTTTACTGTTTTATTACCTTTGTTATGGTGAATTTCCCACAGAATATGAAACTCATGTACTTTCCTATAGACTTTACCAGATGTCTCATTTTTGTCTGATAGTGTACTTGTCAAAAATATAAATGACGACTATTTGGAAAGTCTGACATCACTATGTAAATTGTTTGGAGATATACATGTGTGTGTGTAGGGGTTTATATATATATCAGTGTTTTCTAAAACATTTTAATAACTCAAACCTCTCAAAATGTTCTATGTATGTTAGCCTAAGCTTCTGTTTTAAAAATAAATGACAGTTTTTCATTATTTTCCAACTTAAAGGGATTAATTCCATTCACTCACCATATCTGTAACTCATTTCCCTTTAATATCAAGTCCAAGGTCTTCTTAGACTATCTGTCCCTTCTGTGACAGTACTAAAAATACATCTTTCTCTAAGGATGCTTCCTTTATTGACATAAATCCAATCCATTCATTCCCATAATCAGTCATTGTCCAACATATCTTTTAATGGTATTTTCTTTCCAAAAATATGTACTTTTAAGTGAGGTATGAAATGTTTTAAGCTTTATCACAAAAGATTTGGGGATATAAACTTTTGAGTCAATCTATGCTATTCAAGATTTTCTGCAAAATTTCTTGATAACTTTGGGAGAAAAGTAATCTATCGTCCACTTAATCCCTCAAATTACTTGCACAGTGAAGGCTTCCTCTGGAGTGTTAATCCAATAATTTATTCATCCTATTTTTTCATATGTAAACTGGACATATTCCAGATGTAAAGGAGCTACACAGATTACTAGTAACACAATGAATCTTAATACATTAGGAATATTTAAGCTTGTTTGCATTTCTTAGATACAACTTGTAATGTAAGTATTATTATTAAACCAACTTTAAACACTGAAAACTGGCCCTGCTGTCGCCCACGTCTTAAGTTTTAAAATTTGGAACTAAGTTTGGAATTCTTTATGCCACATCGATAAGTATAGGAAGAAAAGACTATAAGTGAACAATATTGAAAGTTTTATGATACTTACCTTATTTCTTCTATTATGTAGCAAATGTAATGTCCCAGATGATGTTCATAAAATTGGAGAAATCTCATTTGCGCAATGAAGTAGAGAAAATGAGACTACTGAAGAGTTGAAAAAACAGAACCAAACTCATGATTATTTTGCTTTTAAAAAAATACATGATGAATTGCTTATTCTTAGTTCCCCATGTAGTCTTGTTTTCATTCCAGAAAGATACTCCATGTTCTATTTTTAAGGTTCCACACACTAAATGGGGAAAATAGGTATAATCTAAGTTCATGCACAAGGCTACCAAGACTCTTAGAGTAGGAAACTTTTTAAAACAACAATCCTTAGACTATAAAAAATATTAATTGTTTTATAGTCTGACAAATCAGTATTAAGTGATAGTTAATAACATACTTTTAAATAGAGAAAAGACAGGAAGTACTGCACTATCTTGTCTTTTCATGGTAGCAGGGAACAATTTTCCAGTTTCTTTCTGTCTCTACCTGCCAAAAAAGAAAAAAAAAATTAAAACATTCAAAAGGAGATCTAAAAATCAACCATACTTATTATACTACAATTGGGTAACAGGGAATATATTACAAAAACATTTTATAAGTTGAAATTTTTTCAAACATTCATGGGGAGCAACTGACCTTTACGTAAAGGTGTGTTACACTCTTACACCTGCAGCCTTTCTTCAGGCCCCATTCATAACATAGTTACTCTAAGACCAAAGATGAATACATTAATAAAGGCTGCTGTTTAAAAGTAACTGGATGGTTGACAGTGGGAGGTAAGGTCAATTTTAAAATGAGCAGTACCCTAATTTCACTATTTTTCTCCCATCGGGAAACTTTAACAGCAATTTAATTATTTCATGAACAACACTGACTCCTTCTTGGCTATAGAGAGAAGAAACAGGAAACCAGCCCTGGAGGAAGGAAATAATTTTTTTCACATGTTGCTTATAGATATAAACCCCTTCATATTCAGAAACTTCAGACAGAGACTTCCGTAATAAGGTATTAGAGGGATTTCCTTGATCTTGATCCACAGTGTGCAAAACCCCCTCAAAACTACCACTGATAAGCTATTCTTAAGCAAGCAAGTATTGACTTCTGTGGGTTTCAGCAAACTTCTGGACCGGTGTGACAATGCCTCTTTGATCTTGAGCCAGGAGGCCACCTCTTGTGCCTTCACAGAGCCCTGGAGCAGAGCAAGGTACTCAGGGGTCGTCTGTGCAGAGGTGGAGAGGCTCTTAGGGTCCTTGCTGAAGCCTTCTAGGAAGAAAGTCCTTGAAGACCCCCGTCCCACAGCTGCCCCTGAAGCCTGGCCTGACTTCTGCCCAGTGCCCCTTCAGCGCCTTTTTGCAGGTAGAAGGACCAGGCAGAAGGTGCGGGGCAGCTGTGTGGGGCTGACCAGGCTCCCTTGAAGCAGAGGCCAGGGCACTAGCCCTGAAAGAAACCCTTCTTCTGGGTGTGGGCCCCACCACCTGCTCCTGAGGACCAGGTAGCTCTTGCCACCATGTTATCAAGACGCTGTCTGCCTGGAGTTCTAATTTCACCTTTTTCTTTTCTATTTTTCTCTTATTCTCCAAGTTTATTACAGCTTTTCCCCCTTGAACTCTCAATGTTAGGTCTTGGAACTTGCTTTTCCTCTACTAGAAAACATCCCTTTTTATTCGTCCTATAGGTACGGCTTACCACTTTCTTCTCCAAGGGCTCCTTCCTAATTTCTCTGTCAGATCAATTTTCTGGGCTGTATCTTGTATAGGGGTCTGTATTTCTCCTTAGGAGTATTCATCAGTAGTTATATTTTCTTTTTAACTCTGTGATTACAGGCATACTTTGTTTAATTGGAATTTGAATTATCGTGGTTTGCCACTTCCAGTGGGAAAAACTCATGAGCTTGAAGTGGTATCAGAGTAAGTCCTTCACTGCGTTCTGCTTTGCACCAAATGACAGACTCCAATTGTGTCAGATTGCAGACTCTGAAAGTGGGGTCTTGGTCTTAGACTGGCTTGGTTAAAGTTGCTCAATGAGGGAAGTCACTCACCTCATGTGACTGGGGTCATGTGACACCTGGAAACCTGACATCCATCCTGTTATGCCCGTCAGCATTTATAGTTGGTAGAGCACTGTTCTTTCCCCTGATGGGATCAGAGAACTGAGGTCCATGTTTATAATGTTCCCTTGTGTTGAAGGCAAGAGGTCTGAAATGCAGCCTTTTCAGGTTTAAAGAAGTTGCTGTTGCTGGTTTATAGGAACCTTCCCACAGGATCAGTTTTGGACAACTTAACCCTTTCTTCTCAGTGTTGATATAATGATCATGTAAATCTCCTTAGATTGGCTCCCAGGTAATTTACTATTTTATCCTTATTGAAATTGGCATTTAAGAAACACACCCAGCAGCTTTGGGTGTGTTTCATTAATACTAATATTTGTTTATATACCCTTTTAGGATTTTTTATGTGGTGAATGTGATGTCCACCCCCCCCAACTCATTTGTCAAAGTCCTATCCTCAGTATCTGAGAATACAAATGTATTTGGAGATAAGGTCAATATGGTGAATTCTTATCCAATATGACTGGTGTCTTTATAAAAGGAGGAGATTAGGACACAGATAAAGGTAGAGGGGAACCATGTGAAGAATCAGAGAGGGCCTAGTCATGAGCAAGATGAGGAGAGAAGCTTTGGGAGACCTCAGCCCTGCTGATACCTTCATCCAGACTTCATGCCTCCAGGTTTGTAAGAAAATAAATTTCTCTCATTTAAACCACCCACTCTGTTGTAATTTGTCATGGTCCAAGCAAACTAACAAAGATTTCAGATTGAATTGTGCTTCTGAGATTGGACAGTTGACTACCTGGTTGGAGATATTTAGACAAACACATTATATATAAACAATACTTTATTCATCCTTGCATTATTATACTCTAATTTCTTTTTTTTACTTTAATATTTATAACTTCCAGTGTAAATTTAAAAAGAATCGATGACAGTGAGCATTGGTGGGAATGTGTCTAAGTTTTTATCGCTGTTAATGATGATTGTTACTTTTTTTTTTTTGGTATATAACCTTTATTAAATTAGAGGGTTCCCTTCCACTATTATTCTATGAAGAATTTCTTCTTTTAAAATTATGAATGATTATTTAATTTTATCTTATGTTTCTATATCAAAGCAGGAACTTTTTTAACTGTTATTCTTGAAATTTTACAACTGAAATAGATATAGGTATTATTTATACAATTTAAACAGAATAAGAGGAAAGCCAAGCTAAGTATTTATAATCTCATACACAATTGAAGTAAATCTGATGAGTGTAGGCCCTAATGGTAAAACTTTTGCCAGCTCTTTGCAGCCTTAATTTTATTGGTGACATTTCTGAAGCTATATAATTCAAAGAACATACATAATGAATAGTCATTTCAGAAAAACAGACAGATAGGGAGAATTTACTCTTCTAAGAGTACAACATGGGCATCAGCTCTCTATTAACTCCATAAGAAGATAAAAAAGAATCTCTCCATTAAAAGTTAGCAACTGTCCTCATTTTTCAGCTATAGGGATGACAGTGTATATTGTCATATTTTACCTTTTTAAAAACCCATTTCCAAAATATAAGAGCTTATTTTTTTCTTTTTCTTTTTCTTTTTTTTTTGAGACACAGTTTCACTTTGTCACCCTGGATAGAAAGCTCACAGCAACCTCAAACTCTTGGGCTCAACGGATTTTCTTGCCTCAGCCTCCCGAGTAGCTGGGACTACAAGTACCTGCCACAATGCCCGGCTATTTTTCGAGACAAGATCTTGGTCTGGCTCAGGCTGGTCTCAAACCCATGAACTCATGCAACCCACCCACCTCCCAAGTGCTAGGATTATAAATGTGCCCCACCAAGAGGTTGTTATTTGTATGTATATGTTTTAGTTTCCCATGCCAGTGATCACATGTTCATCTATCTCTCCATGCTCATTTTTGGATCTGTGTTGAGACTTTCACAATTCTGTCTGGGGATTTGATACAAATTACAATTGGTCTAGGTCAAGGCTGGCCTAGTCCTTGACCTCGACACCTGAGCTTATTCTTCACTATCACTTTCTATCCAGTCAATTGCTTCCCCTCAAGCTGTACTCAAGATCCCATGAGACACTTACTGAGTTTTTTGTGTCTGAGGAGAGAGGTTTAAATTTGTGAGTCTGCTAGACATTTCACCTGGCTTTGTTTATCTTAAAAATCTGGCATCAAATCAATCACAGACAATAGAAAGAGGGCACCCTGCAGGAGACAATCTAATGACTTGTAATTTCTCCTTAAATTATCCAGCAAGCCCTTTCATGTGCTTGCCGGAAAGCAGATTATTGAGATCACTTAATTAATAATGCCTTGTTTTACATTGATACTAGGAAGGAATTCTCAAGGTTTACCAATCTTCTCACCAGCATGGGTTGAGTCATTTTTGTAATTGAAGTTTGTTAGACAGATCACAGACACAAGAAACTAAATCTTTCTGAGTCCTTTCACTTCTTAACAGTAAGATACTGGCTCACACATCATTTCATACGTAATACTCTTATACATAAAATCTTATCAGAACTAAAAATAATTTTATTGTGGTATTTTGTGATTTGCCTCTAAAGTAAAATCATTATAAATTTTTTAAAAAATACATTTTAAACTCACTATGTAGAGTCATGCCCTGTGTAATGACGTTTTGGTCAATGGTGGTATACATATAAAATGGTGGTCCCATAAGATTATAGTACAGCTGAAAAATTTTCATTGCCTAGATACGTAGTAGGTGTTATGACATTCTAGCAAAAGGCATTACTCACATGTTTGTGGTGACGCTGTTGTAAATAAACCTACTGCACTACTGATTGTATGAAAATATAGCACATACAATTATGTACAGTCCACAATACTTGATAATGATAATGATATTTTAACTTTAAAAGAGCCTCCGGCAGGTTCTTCAGGAAGTGTTCCAGAAGAAGGCATTGTTGTCATGACAGATGACAGCTCCAAGCATGTTACTGCCCTGGAAGACTTCCCAGTGCGACAAGGTGTGGAGCCAGAGGACAGTGATATTAATCATTCTGACCCTTTGTGGGCCTCGGCTAATGTATGTATCTGTGTCTTAGGGTTTTTTTTAAGGTTAAAAAATACAAAAAATGTAGAAAATTTAAAAAAAACTTATAAAATAAGGATAGAAAGAAAAACTATTTTTGTACACTTGGATAGGTGTGTTTTGAGCTGACTGTTATAAGAGAATCAAAAACATTTTTAAAAGTTGTGTTTGTAAAGTAAAAAATACAGTTAGCTAAGGTTAATTTATTAATAGAGAATTTTTAAAATACATTTAGCATAGCCTAAGAGTATAGTATGTATAAAATCCACTGTCCAGTACAGCAATGTCCTAGGGCTTCACTCACTTCCCAGCTCACTGAACTACCCAGAGTGACTTTCAGTCCTATACACATGTACACTCACATTCAGTACATACACATAGACAGCCTCTGTGGCTCATTTAGTCTATAACACCTATGAAGTGGCATTAATTCATTTAATATAAACTATAAAGACCCCTGGTAAATGAGTGATTTGCTGGAGTAGCAGTGGCCATCAGAAGGAAATCCAGGCCTCCTCATGTCACCGTGATTAGTGTGGGCACTCATCCCTTAGCTTCTGCTCTGCTTGGTTCTTGCTGGCTCCCAATAGAGGGGCTTTGCCCAGACAGCAGGCACTGCAGGTTCCCAGAAGTTTACATTCCCTGGGTGGTCTGTAGGCAAGGACATGCCATGCAGGAGTATAAAAGCATAGCTCCCTGGAACTAGCTCCTTGCCCCAGAGCTCTGAGTAGCATCAGCAGAGATTGGGATTTTGCTTATAATAGCAATGGTTTAGTTTCTTCTCTTCCAGCTTCCATTTCCCCCTCCCTGGCCTCCTTTGGGGATACTGACACACAGACCCTAGGATCTGTTTCTAGAGAATCCAAACTAAGTCAGGTAAGATTTGAATACAGATCTATCTAATCCAAAATCCAATTGCCCAATTGTTCTACAGTGTTTCATTTTGGGGCTCCCATATCTCCTTTTTAATAATTTATCTTTTTTATTCTTTTTCTTTTAACCTCTGTACACATCTATGCAGTAGTGTCAGTGTCACCACAGTGACACCTACTTATACACACGCAGCAGCATATGAAAGGGAGGCCATGGCCACAAAAAAATAAACAAACAACAACAAAACAAACAAAGGATTTGTATGTACATTTTAGTAGGTTGGCTGGAATACCAAAGCTTTCCTACCAAGTGTTGATGGTCCCAATGTACTTCTAAATAGAGGTGTGATTTTCTTAAGTTATCTAACTTTTTCCCCAATTTACACATAAAATATAAAGAGTGAGAAAGCCAAGGCGAAAGAAAGACTATGTTAATAGTCTAGTTACAACATCTTAAATGCTGATTCATCACATATTAATAAATTTAACAAATATTTATGAAAAGAGTACCATCTTCCAGGGACTAGGCTTGATGATGAAGATAGAGAAAATTATAACAACTATCCCACTCATTTGGGATAGTGGTGGTAGAGTGAGTCTGTTAATAAATAAACAAACAAATAATGGTAAAAATATCAATGAGAAGTACTATGAAAGAAATAAACCATGAGAATATCAAGTGGCAGGACTTTAGATGTGGAGGTTATCTTGGAATAGCGACCTGAATAATTACATACAGTGAAAGAAGCAGCTACTAAAAAATTCTTACTGAAGGGTGTTCCTGGCTGAGGGAAGGTTTTGAGAAGGAAGCATGCTTGGGGTATAGCTATCGGAGCAACAAATAGGCTGGTGTGACTGACACACAGGAGACAGGGTAGTAGGATCTGGGAACAGATTTTACACGGCCCTTTCAGGTCATGGCAAAGAGCTTGAATTTTCTTTAAGCATAATGCAAGGCCATCACCATGTTTTGAGCAACTTCGAAAGACTGACTCTGGCAGCCTGCAGTATGTAGACTATAAGCCAGCACGAGGGCAGGAGAATGTTGATGTTGCTTGCAGATGTTGCTGTCCATCAAAGCACTCATGAAGCTCTTGGAGCACAGGAATCTTCCAGAAATAGACTTTTTGTGACTATTAGCCATCTTTATATTTTTCCTCTGATCTGCTTCCCAGACCCAGTTGCATATTTCTTTTCTTAGATAGGAGACAGTACATTTTCTCTCCAATAGGCCCACAGATGAATCAGTGTTATGAGAACAATGTAAAAAGAAAGATATGCATATTTATAAAAGGGTTTTTTGGATTAACTTAGAGTAGGTTTTTCTCAGTCTCAGCAGTGTTGTCACTTGTGATATCCTTGATTATTGGGGGTTGGATGTCCTGTGCACCATAGGAAGTGCAGCCCTGCCCTCTCCCACTGGATGCCAATAGCATCCCTATAATTAGGACACTTGTGACAGATAAAATTGTCTCAGGTACTGCCACATGTTTCCTGGGGGAACAAAATCTCCCAGTTGAGAACCACTGATTTTGATGTTTTGCAAAGAAAGTCAATTTTATGTCAGATATTTCAACCCAAATATTGGCAAATGTCAGATATTAATAACATTCAATGCAAAGTGAAGTCTTCTACTTTTATTCTGAGGTCCCAATCGTTTTTGAAGTGCTACATTACCTGTGCTTTTACCCTGCCTGTTATCCAGTCTCATCAACGAGTACTGCTAACTGCACATATTGGGATGGAGAAAACGTGAATTCCCTCAGACATAAATGATATGTTAAAAATTTAGATCATGTAGCTCTCAATTTTTTTTTTTTTTTCAGTTTTTGGCCAGGACTGGGTTTGAACCTGTCATGTCTGGCATGTGGGGCTGGTGCCCTACTCTTTTGAGTCACAGGCATCACCCCCAGTAACTCTCTATTGATGAAATGGTTGATTCTACAGAACTTTTTAAAAATAGATTAAATTTCAATAGACATTTTGTTTGTTGTATAATATATACTATTTCTTTTTATAAAGAAAATTGAGACTTACTGTTATGGCTTTTAATGTCATCTCATAATACCTTTTTTTGAGAGTAAAATGTCCACACTTTTATTCATTGTCTCAATTTTCATTGATATTAAAGCAGACTTTACAAATTAAGCTAACGTTAATTGCTATACATTAGCAATGAGCAGTCAGATTCAGAATCATGTTTTGACAGACCTCATATTCTAGATGCTCAAGGCTGCTCATGCTACTTTCCAGGAGTCAACATTCAAATGTGAATTCCACATGAATGGTATTTCCTGGAGTTGTACAGCATGACTGGGGTATGAAAGAAATAGTGAAGGTGGATCTTGCCCTCAAGAAGCTTAAAATGAAATTTGAAGAATTATATCAAAATTTGTATATAAAATAAACCTCAATAACCTGTTTTCTTGGGTTATAATTGAGAGACAATACATTAAGTTGGACAATTAAGTTCGTAAACTCATCCTAAAAAAGTGCTACCTACTTCCTTGCAGAATATCACTATAATCATCAGATGGCCAATGGAGTACTTGGTGACCATAGTGACATGTACCAATAATGTATGTAGCACATTTTCTAGAATGAGTTTGTGAATTTAATTGTCAGACCTCGTAATTGTCGACCTGCCCAATATTTCTATATGATATGGGCAAAACCAAAAGCACTTTTCTTTTTGTTTCCCTCTCTTATGTAGTCACTCAACACTTCTGATACCAGATGTGTGGAGTTTTTACCCCACATATCAACGAATAATTCTCTAGCTGAGTGTCTTCTAATTTTACTTAATTCTAGCAACTTCTACTTAGAGATAGTGTCAAATCAGTAAGGCAAGAGTTCAATCCCAGAAGAGTTCCCTCCCTTCAGATGCTAGCCACAAACACAAGTAGCAATGAATTGGGGTTTTCACAGCCCCCTTTTGTGATTTGATTAATTTGCTGGAATGGCTCATAGGCCTCAGGGAAACACTTCATTTACTTTCACCAGTTTATTATAAAAGATATTACAAAGGACACACATGAACAGCCAGATGATTGGAGGTGTAGGGGAAGGGGCATGAATTTTCCATATCCTTCTTTGTTGAACTATCCTTAAGGAATCTCCAAGTGTTCACTAATTCAGAAGCTCCCTGAACTTGATCCTTTGGGGTTTTAATGGAAGCTTCATTATTTAATCATGATTGATCAAGTCATTGGCCGTTGGTGATCAAATTAGCCTTCTGCTCCTTTACCTTCCCTGGAGGTTGGGAGTGAGACTTAAGTTCCCAACCCTCTAATCATAGCTTGATCTTTCTGATGGCCAGCCTCCACCCTGATGCTTTCCAGGGAGCCCCAGCCACCAGTCACTTCATTAGCCTGCAAAAGGCACTCATCATTGTGGAGAGGACAAGGATTTTAGGAGCTGTATGTCAGAAAATATACAAAGAATAACTGTATGGTTCCCAATATTACATTTACCCAATTTGTATTTTTGTCTTTCAGGGAATACAAATCTACAATATTCTATGTTGGCCTTAGGAATTATGGAACTAATAAAACTTGAGGTAAACATTGAACGGTGGGTAGAGAGTGAGATAGGTATGTGCAAAATGACCACAGAAGTGGAGCAAAGTGTGGCCTATGAATAGTCTAGACTCACTGAGGCATTGACAATCTAAAACATACCGAATTGCTAGTCCTGTGGATTAAGCAAGGATGTGTGTGTGAAGTGGAATAACCATTGAGAAGTTTGGATAACACAAACTTATCTGAAAATTCCAACATCAGAGACACTATTTTTAGCTAGAAAGAGCTATCTCCTACCAGCAGAAGATGAAGGGGACTTTTGGTAGGTCAGGTGGGGAGATTCTGAATAGAACCATGCTGTGCAAGGAGGAAGACACATGCAGAAGGGAGATCTCATGGGAGCCTGGGCAAGAAGGAAGCAGAAAGGACACTTCACAGCTAGAAGAAGAAATTATCCTGTAGCCAAAATGGGTAGAGAGCCAAGTATACACTGGCCAACACCATTTTCAGGAGCATGTGTTTTCAACTGTATAGGCATTGGTGAATTGGATAAAAATGTTTCTATAAAAATTGCTACCATAGGAAAAAAAAGTAGAGTAATATGTACATAGCATTAACTACCTCAATTTCCAAACCAGAATTCACTTTCTGGGGTATTGAGAAAAGAAAAGTCAGGGCAGTGCTGGGATGAAAAATCAGTCTATTTAGAAAAAATGTTTAAGTCTACCTTATAATTTATTCTTTAAAAATTGTTAGACCTACTAAATTGACTCTGTTAACACATTTTAATGTTAACAAAGATTATGAATTTTATGATTATGACATCACCTTAAAAATTTGGAGTCAATACTATTGTCTTAGTTCATACTTTTCTTAAAAAAAATCATAGGCTGGGCTGCTTAAACAACAGAAACAAAGATGATGAATTTTATGGTATCAGCACTAACAGCAAAACTTTCAAAATTTGGAGTCAGTACTATTGTCTTAGTTCAGGCTGCCATAAGGAAAATATCATAGGCTGGGTGGCTTAAATGACAGAAATTTATTCCTCACAGTTCTCAATACTGGGAAGTCTGAGATCAAGGTGCTTGTGGATTCAGTTTCTGGTGAAGTCCTCCTTCCCCTGTTTGCAGGGGGATACCCTCTTCTTCTTGCCCGGTGTCATGGGGAGAGAGATCTCTTGTCCTTTCCTATCCTTATAAGGATACTTATCTCATCATGGAGCTTTATCTTCATAACCTAATACAACCCTAAATATTCTTCCACTGTTCCCTCCTCTAAATACCATCACATTGGAGATTAGGATTTTATCATATGAATTTTTTTTTTACAGTTTTTTGGGGTTTTTTTGGCCAGAGCTGGGTTTGAACCCACCAACTCTGGCTATGGGGCTGGCACCCTACTCCTTTGGGCCATAGGCGCCACCCTTATCATATGAATTTTAAGAGCACAAAAACATTCAGTCCATAGCAATTGTGATAGTAACTTCCATTTTTAATGCATTTCTAATTTTAATTTTAATGGATTTTAAACCAATGCATCAGATACTTATTTGTTGCTGATGAATCTTATAAATCTTCAAATTACGGCATTTTTCATTGAATTAATTTTTTAACTAGAGATAATGTGCTTTGTTAATTATTTTTGGTATTATATTATTACAAATATTTGAACTCTAAATTTCATTAGTTAAGTAGAGAAATTCATTATAAGAAATGTAATTCACATAAATATAGTCCGATAGGGCACATTTATATAATCAAAATCTTGAGGAAGAGTTATTGATCATTTAAATCTAGAATTGATCAAATATGGCATTGGTGCATGTTATTTGCTTTCAAATGTTTGTGCTGGCATGTCATTTCACTAATGTGTGGATTAATTTTTAATAGGATTGACTCACAACAAAGGCTTGCAGTCAGAATTTATCCTGAATTAATTTAATATAAATGGAGTCTGTCAGTCTTATTAGAGATAAATTGTTCCAATATAAAAGAGAAAGAAATCTGTTTGAGATTGTAAGTCAACCTTAGTTGCCCTAACAGATAGTAAAAAACACTACAGGTAACTCTTCAGCAGACATAATTTCTTATGCTTATACTCTGTTGGAAGAATCACAAATTAGTATAACTTTTAGGGAAAATAGTATGGAGATTTCTCAAAGAACAGAAAGTGATATAGGAAAGGTGGTGCCATGACCTGCCAGCCCTGGCAGTGTTGAGGCTGGAGCAGCTGGAGGAACCAGCTTGCTGGAAGGGCCGGACACCTGCCACCTGCAGGGGAGACACTGGTACCTTGCTGTCTACTCCCCAAGCACTTTTGGCTGGTCAATTTCATAGATGGGCCTTGCTGTCTCCTCAAGTGAGTTTCCAGGGCCTGAGACTTCCCCCACCTTGCTGCTGATTGGACAACTAGCTATAACTAACAAGACCCTCCCTAAAAGTCAACATTGAGTTCAGGCAAAACAGCCCCAGCAACTATTTAAACCCCTGAGTAGAGAGCTGGACAACTCAGGAGCTTTGGTATTTTTGTAAGTTGTAACTTTTGTTTCTGTGAATAAAGCCTGGCTTACCACTGATCTTGTGGTCCATGAATTCATTCTTTAAATGGTGGAGACCAAGAACCTGAAACAAGGGTTTCAGATTTGGAGAGCCAGCCAGAAGAGAAGACAAACTTCTGGTATCAAAAAGAGACTTACCATTCAATCCAGCAATACCACTACTAGTTATCTACCCAAATGAAAAGAAGTAACTTTATCAAAAGGACATCTTCACTTAAATGTTTATTCCAGTAAAATTCAGAATTGTGAGTAAAATTCAATCAACCCAGGTGCACATTAATTCATGAGCAGATAAAACATTGTATGTATATACTCTTTGGTGTATTACCTAGCTATAAAAATAAGTGAAATAATATATTTGTTATAATAATATTATTAAAATAATTATTTGGAGTAATTTAGATAGAACTGGAGACAATTATCTCAAGAATCAAAAAACAAACACTGCACTTTGTAATAATTTGAAAATAATTGTGGGCATACATAGGCACAGAAAGAAGTAAAAATTGTTGGAAATCAAGAAAGTAGAGGGGGGGGGAAAGAGGAGTAAAAACCCACCTCAAAGATACAATGAACAGCATGTGATGATGGGTGCTTTTATAGACCTGATTAAAGTGTCTAATGCTATCCAACTAACAAACACATTTAAAAACCTTTGATATTTTGAAATAAAAAAGACCTACTTTTAAATCTAAGATAATACAACAATTATCTGTAAAAATAAAGTATTGCAATACTAAAAAAAGCTATGTTAGGTAACTCTTCTTTTTTCAATTTGACATTTTCATTGATTAAGTTTACACAGCATCATTTTTGTTGAATTTTTTAGCATTTATTTATGTTTAAAAGGTAAACTGAGGCA
>NW_003852400.1:47172893-47175718 GCF_000181295.1 Otolemur garnettii | reverse complement strand
TATATTTAAAACTTCTTAATTACTATTATTATATATGTCATGGTGACCTGTGATCAGTGATTTTTGTTATTACTATCATTATTGCTTTGGTGCAATATCAACTGTGCCCATGTAAGACTGGAAAATTAATTAATCAATGTTGCATGGGTTCTGACTATATGATCAACTGGCCCTTCTCTACCTCTCCTACTCCTGGAGCATCTCGAGTCCTCAAGACATAACAATGTTGAAATTAAGCCAATTAATAAGCCTACATGACCTCTGCATGTTCAAATGAACAAAAGAGTTACACATGTCTCACTTTAAATCAAAAGCTAGATATGACTAAGCTTAGTGAGGAAAGCTGTCAAAAGCCAAGATAGTTTAAAAACTATTTGGCTTTTGTACCAAATAGTTATCCAAGTTGTAAATGCAAAGGAAAAGAAAATTTAAACATGTTATACAGGTAAAAGCATGATTGATTAAACAAAGAAAAGAAAAGAAACACCCTTATTGCTAGTATGAAATAAGTTTGTGTGGTCTAAATAGAAGACCAAACTAGGCACAATAAACTCTTCAGGCAAAGCCTAATCCAGAGAAAGTCTCTAACTCCTAATTCTCTTTAATTTTATGAAGGCTGAGCAAGGTGTGAAAGCTGCAGATATTAGTTCATGAGGTTGAAGGAAAGAAGTCATTTCAAGAATGTAAAAGTGAAAGATGAAGTGGCTTCCCCTGAGATAGAAGCTATAAGAAGTTAACCAGAAGATCAAGCTAAGATCATTGATGAAGGTAACTACACTTAACCACCAGTTTTCAAGGCAGATAAAATAGCCTTCTATTGACAGAAGATAGGATCCAGCACTTTATAGCTAGGGAGAAGTTCATGGCTGGCTTCAAAGCTTCAAAGACAAGATGACTATCTTGTTAGAGGCTAATCCCACTGGCAACTTTAAGTTGAAGCCAGTAGTCAAATATCCTACGCTCTGAAAAATTATGCTAAATGTACCTGTCTGTGCTCTATAAATTGGATAACCAACCCTGGGTTACAGTGCATCAGTTTTTAGTAAGCTTGACTTAATATTTCTGTCCACTGTTGGGACCTACTGCTCAGGAAAAAAGAAATTCTTTTTCATTAAGGCTATTGACAATACACTTGATCATCCAACAGCTCTCATGTAGGTGAACAAGGAGAATAGTACTGTTTTCATACCTGCTAATGTGACATCTATTTTGCAGCCATGATTCGAGAATTAATTTTGACTTTGAAGTCTTATTATTTATGAAATAACATTTCATAAGATTATAACTGCCAAAGATCGTGATATCTCTGATGGATCTAAGTAAAATAAAATGAATACCTCCTGGAAAGGATTCATCACTGTAAATGCAATAAAGGACATTTGTGATTCAGGGTAGATGAGAATTTTATTTCTCATCCCCTCACACCTACAGCACTTCTGTAGGCTCCTGAGCTACTGGAGAACTTCTCTACCCTCACTACCTCAAATGCTACTGCCACCAGTGAGCTGGAATCTTCTTGAAAACAAAGCACCAGGCTGCCAACACCCTAGGGGTGCTTTTCAACATCATAGACCCGAGATGAGCTGTGGGGAGCCATACTGCTTCTCCAAGCTGAGCTTGGGGGGTAGCCGTACTGCTTCTCTGTGCATTCTGTGCCTTAGTTCTTCTAAGGAAGCTTCATCCCTTCAGTTTTCACGTTGCTTGTTCCCACACAGATGTTCCCTAACTCTATCCCAGCCTGTGGCGGCCACAGGGGCTACTGAGTCCTCGGGAATCTGTGCAGTCCCAGAGGTTAGACATTCCAGTTGGGCTGCCTTCCAGGTAGAGAGACAAGGAGAACAGAAGTGCCAGCTCTTCTCCACTCAGATTCCTCTTTTCCTTTTCCTCCCCTCCCCCACCTACTGCTGCCAAGAGGCACAGGTGCCTAAGGGACCGCTGAGCCGCAGCTCATTTGGCTGCCTCCCCTCTGTTGGTGTATCCACCGCTCTGAGGCATCCACAGAGAGTGGGGCTCTCAAAATTCATCTTAAAGACTCATAGTGGATAAAGGGGGGCTTGGAATGTGAGCTCCCTTTCCATAAGTCCTTCCCGAAGCTGCTTGTTCGGCCACTCCAGCAGAACAGGTGCACCCACAGCAGGATTTCAAACCTGCTTGAGTCTCCCCTGGCAACTTGGGACCAGAATGCTTCTTCCTTGGGTTTGAACTTGGGGAACTGTTGTGCCCACCCGGGGGGTCGCCTACTCAAAGACCACTCACAATCACAAATCGATGCAAAAAGCAAGAGGCAGGTTTATTGCTGGCGCGTCAGGGTTCCTCAGCCACAAGGGGGAAGGAACCCCGAGAGGCTGTTACAAGCTGCTTTTAAAGTGAAAAACTACATGCAGGGGGGGTGAGGGGGCGTTAGGGTATGAGGCGGTTGGTGATTGGGGAATTCATAACTTGCAGGGTTGCTGGGCAGTTTTGCTCTGGGGACTTTTTGCTACGGTTATTTTTAGCGCGGGTATGAGGGAGTAGGGAGGGAGTAGGGTGTTGCCTCCAGGTGCAAGAGTCTGATATGCGGGTAGAATGTTTTCATTGTTTTAGGGCCTCCTTACTGCCCTGTGGCCTAACAGAACCAGGAGAGAGGACGGCAGGCAGGATCCCACATCCCTGGGACACAATTGTGTTGCTCAAAGGCCCAGAATGGAGATTAATGAGCTAATTTCAAGATGTGGGGGCCCCATGTGTACGGAGCTGAGAGTCCAGAGTGCTGCAGTGCAGGCATGGAACACTCTTTGCTCCACAAGAAAGCCATTTCTTGTGTCAGGGATGAAATCCCGCACAGG
>NW_003852400.1:47170365-47172819 GCF_000181295.1 Otolemur garnettii | reverse complement strand
GAGCTGAGAGTCCAGAGTGCTGCAGTGCAGGCATGGAACACTCTTTGCTCCACAAGAAAGCCATTTCTTGTGTCAGGGATGAAATCCCGCACAGGGACACTCGGAACAACAGTGCCATTGCTAGTAAGCTCAGCTAGTTTGAGCTGCTGCCTGTGCACAGATGCTGGAAGGAGACCTTAGGCCCCGGAGAAGGGAGAAGAGTAAAACCAATTCCAAATGGCCAGACTGTGAAGGTCAAACGGCCCCTTCCACATGAGCAGCCTTCTGGCTTGGTGGGGTCACTTTGGCTCCTGCTTTGTGTTTTCCCAGAAACCGGGGAGAAGACACTTTACCCCTGCTGAGACCGCTCCTGTGCCTGCCTTTGTGAAACATGACCCAGCTCCTGATCCAGCCCTGCCGGGTCTGCTGTTGTGGAAAGTAAGTAGTTCTCTGGGAGCTCCAGGGCACTGCCCATCACCTGAGGCATCCCCCTGCTGCTTCTGGGTATCTAGAGCCAGTCACAGGGCCCAAGAAATAACTCTACGGAACTTAAGGAAATGTAAAGCACAGTGGAAAGCTTTAAGACTGGACTAGACTAAGAAGAAGAAAACTATAAACCAATATCCCTTATGATTATAGATGCCGAAAGTCTTTAATAAAATACTAGCAAACCATATACAATGGTACATCAAAAAAATAATCTGCGATGTCAAGTGGGCTTCTCCTAGGGATACAAGGATGGTTCAACATACATTAGTCAATAAACGTGATTCGCCACATAGACAGAAGCGTAAATAACGATCATATCTTCTCAATAGATGCAGAAAAAGAATTCAAGGAAAACCAGCACCCTTTCGTGCCAAAGAT
Organism: Otolemur garnettii; assembly: GCF_000181295.1. Taxonomy (NCBI): domain Eukaryota; kingdom Metazoa; phylum Chordata; class Mammalia; order Primates; family Galagidae; genus Otolemur; species Otolemur garnettii. Next base: position 47,171,973 of record NW_003852400.1, on the reverse strand, counting down.
CCTCATCAAATTAAGCATGGAAAAAAAAAATCTCAAAATTATAAAAGCCAAAAATGACAAACTCAATCCAACATCGTATTGAACATGCATTTCTCCTAAAACTAAAGAAGAGAAAAAAACAAAAAGTATTCAAATTAGGAAAAAGGATATGATCTTGTGTCTAGGAAATCGGAAAGACCAAGAGACTCCTGGAATTGGCAAACAAATTCAGGAAAGTCTCAAGTTTCGAAACCAGTGCACACAAATCTGTAGCATTTCCGTGTAACAATAAAGGTTAAGCTGAGAGTCAAATCAAAAACTCAATACCATTCACATTAGCTACAAATAAAAGAAAATATGTAGGAATATACTAACCCAAGGAGGGGAAAGGTTTCTACTAGGAGAACTATGAAATGCTGATGAAAGAAATCCAAGATGACACAAACAAGTGAAAAAATATACCATAACCTCACTCTTTACTATAATATTTTATTATATTAACGCCTCTCAATAAGACAATTATTTTACCAAAATGGACTAAGAATAACCCAACCTTCTGTAAGTAGTAATTTTCTAAATTACTTGTAGGAGTATGACATCAGGCTGGTCCTAGGTCATTGAGGAGACAAGGTATAAGTGTGCATGCAAACTATTACAAAGACACTTTCAGATTATCTATTAAAATCAAATTGATTCCTAAAGTATTACCATTCTGGTAAAAATCTTAGCAATATTAGCAGCTCTCTAATTTGGCAACATAGCATTGAAAAATAGATGCTTTAAAAATTTATTGATATCTTGACTTTGCACTCCCAAATTAAGTAAGATTTTATTGATATATTTTTTTAAAGCTCCCAGGATCTTCTTTTGCAGAGTAATGACTGAAAATTGCTGCAGTATAGTGAGAAGGAAGGAGTGTTTATGGCAATTAAGTTCTTAATTGCTTTTTATTTATCATTGGCTGATTTTAAATTCTTCCACGTTATATCCAGATTAATAGAATGGCAATTCAACATATCATTTGGACACCCCTTGATTTTTCTTTGGGGAAAATATCCTTTTTGGTATTCCTTAACTTCCAAGGCTCGTAGAAATATTCTATGGTAAGTGTCAAACAATGGTAGGCACATTTTAAAACTTGCCCTTCACTCCACTAAATGTTCTACAATGTGTAAGATTTTTACAAAATTTATTGACAGTGGTGGGCAACAACCAGAAATTCTTAAGTATATAATTTCTCCAGAACTCAGGCAGTCTTAAAACCTAAACCTGAAAATAATTTTAATGATAACAATATCTAAGTTTGGGGGATAGAGAACAAATGCATCTCTATAAAATATGAATTAAGTTATTATGTTTAAATTTTAAACGTTGGAACATGTGCCCATAATTAATGAGCCACTTAATGAAATATACTTTTGGAGAAGGTTGAACAAGTGGGGTTTCAGCAGGCAATCAGTTCAAATCAGTTCTTATTTTAGCTGTTGACCTTATTTTCTCTGTTCATTTTGAAATGGCTCTCAAATGCTTCCTGTGTCCACTTGGACCATGAGTTTACTTCCAAGTCATGATTTTACTGTCATTTTCTTCTTAACTAATTCTTTATGCCACATTTCTTTTTCTTTCTTT
>NW_003852400.1:47166731-47170186 GCF_000181295.1 Otolemur garnettii | reverse complement strand
TATCTGAAATTTATATTTTAGTGGACCCAGAGTATTGAAGATATTTTCAATAAAAAATTTAATTAAACATTTAGTGAAAAAATGACATTATATATACCCTTTGCTAGAGTCTAAGAATTACAAAGGGCTTCCTCTCTTCCTGTTTTACTTTCTCTGTGATAATTTGTTCATTCAGTACAGTAAGTTAGCATTTGAAATACCATACTCAAGATTCCACACTTTAGAAACATTCAAAGGAAAGTATTAAAATTTATAATAACAGGTTTATTAATCAGCATTATACATGAAAGAAAAAAATGTCTTTGGTAAGAAGGAGTGTTTAAGACTTATACTTGGCATAACAAGATTGTGCAGACACCACCCCATCAATCAGGCTTCCATGCGGAACAAGTGTTAGAGCTTAGAAACTCTGACCTCCTGTAGGTTAAGGTTGCCGACTGGAGAGTATTTTTGCTTTTACCTCACAGTGAACATGTGAAGTAAGATGTTCTTCTCAGTATCTGAGGACAGGGTGGAATTTTCCAGACCTTCTTGAAGTACATTATATGTATTTGTATTTTATTTCATTTAGCATGCTTGCTCATAAAGGTAGTGTAATCCAATAGTATTTTGGTCATCTTAGCTGACGTTTACTAATATCCCTTGGTAAGCAGTTTGTGGATAAGGGTCGCCTGTATCCAGAGAGTATGCCTGCTTATCAAAATAGCTTATTACTTTCTGATTATACAATTTGATTTAGATCCGTTCACAACACATCCTTTCCCCCTCCTACTTTTCTCATTCTATCTTTTCTTCCTTCCCATCTCTTTCTCTCTCCATTATTCATTATTCATGTAATGAAGCCTTATTGCCTTCCCAGCAATGTACGAAGAACTAAGTAAAAATTTCATAATTTATATTTTATCCAATTACATAAAACAAAAGTCATCCTTGTATGCTCTCAAAATTTACTATAGCTAAAAGATTTATGCTTCTTTGCCATTCTGTTTTTCAAAAATACACCAGGCTCCCCCATAGCTGCTGTCCCAAATCCCTGACCTAACAACGTGGAGTTTTCTATCATTTGGTTGTACTCTCTACATTATGAGTGAAGAATAAAAACTGATAATTAACAGACAACGTATGTACCAAATGGTTTGTGATTTTTAGACTTCTATCTCTCCTGTTAGTGTTACTTGAGGGTATTCATGCCAGGTTCTATACAGCAACAAGGCAACTGAAGATAGGTCAGTGAGTCAGGTCAATCTGGAATAAGTTGGCAAGAATAATCATCAAGGCAAGGTAAGAGAGCTATAAGAATTAGCGACCAAGGAAGTAGGGATTAAGATCTAGAACAGAAAAAGCATCAGAGTGTGGAGAACACAGACTAGGAAATACATGAGGTGACTCTAAGATGACAAGTCTAAGTCATAAATTCTGGTGAGTAAGAGACTGAGTTTTACTCCAGGCCTTGCAGGTTGACGAGAGAGTGGCTCAGCCACCTGCAGAGAGCCCGTTAGCCACCTTTGCCCAGGAAACTCCTCCTATTTCCCCTTGATCACAGGGATGATGGTTGACTGGGACTACAAACGCACATATTAATACTGTATTGGTGTGATGAGCAGAAACCATGTGCTTGTTGTTTTGCAGTGAACTCCAAAGATGTTCAAATGTGTTTGTTCCATGGTGAGAGAATCTCAGATTCTTAAACCAGAGGGATCTCGATTTTGTGCGTTTTTTCAAAATGTCACGTTTTCTTACAGCCAGGCACTTTTCTAGGCATGTTGACTCAAGTGATTGTGTGATGAGTTTACTTCCATCGCCCGATTAGGACTTCATTTCCTGATCTGTGTGACAGTGTTTGTGTCCTGACTCAGGAATAAAGACTATTTGATTCATTTGACTCATTGTACTCTCTAGGAATGGGATATGGAAAAACAAAGCAACACGTACAAAGTCTTCTGGAATTTTATGCCTAAGAGAGGCATTTGGATTTGGATTCCTTCCCATGCTATGGAAACCTCTAATTCTCATTTTGTGTTGAGACTCAAGGCATTGTACCTGCTATTTGCTTTTCTTTATTCATTATTTGGTATGGCTTTGGTTCTCCAGAAGGCTCATCCCCACTGTTCATTATTATTTGTTTTAACAAAACCTTAAAAAGAAGTTTTACATTGTCAAAACACTGTATGATATCTTATTTTAGGGGATATCATATATCATATATCTGATTATACATATCCTGATTTATATATTTGATTCCTTGAAATGTTAAATTCAGAAGTTTACTTTCAAAAGTTGAAAAATATAATTGGCCTTTTAATCTTTAGAGTCTAAACATTTGCTTTTGATAACTGTTTCTACTATATATATTAACATTCCTACCAAGGGTGTTCTCAGCTGTATCAATTACTCCTGTGTCTGTCCTTGGAAAAAAATTGTCACTCTTTTCTAATTGATCTCATTATCTGGGAGAAGTTCATTAAGTATAATCACAACTTTAGACTTTTCTGCATTTGAATTAAGTGATATAAAGTGACTAGATTAAAAATACATTAGATGTCCTGTAAGAATGAATTTTGGGAGTAGTCAGTATGCTGAATAAGTGCAGTATACTATGAATTACTAGGCAGGGAAATTATGGTGGGGCGAATAGTACGTCTTGAAGTATAATGAATAATTTTGTCTGTGAATACTCTGAATGACAGCTCACCATCTCCTTCTCTAAATTTTAAAGATGAAATTTATAATGATGAATACTTGAGAATTATCCTCACCAGGGGAACACTAGACTACAAACAAACAAACAAACAAAAACCAGTAGACAACCAAAAAACCACACTATTTATTTGTCCTTGAATTTGGGAGGGATTACATTAAAATAGTGATAAAACATTGTGATTCAAACTTCAAGACTGGTAAGACCACTTTTACATCAGACATAGTTTTCTCTTCAAGAATAGAATTATTTTCTAATATAATCATATTAACAGAAACATTAGTCAGGCTGAACACAGGCCAATTAATTATTTCTTTATGATGACCTATTTCTGTGCTATTTAAGCTAGCTATAAATGTTCTGAAATAGTGCAGATTTTCAATTGCCATTTTTATAGTAGGTTTTGCAAAGATGAAATTTAATTAGCCAAAATAGCAAGTAGTTTTTGATCAACTACAGATGTAATTTCCAATTTCTACAACTTTGAGCCTCCTTCTATAGTTTTAACAGCTATAAAATAAAATCAGTTATTTAATTCAGTGGTTAATGACAATCCCTTAGAACACCTGAAGGTCGTGAAATTAATGCCCTGCCCTTGTGAAATAAAAGCCCTAATGTTGAGAAGTTAACTCAGCACATTTTAGTGAGACTTGTCTGCAGGCTATATATACTATTAGAATAGAAGTGTTCAGATCTCTGTATTAAGGATGTCAGCATTTCCATTAAAAATAGCCTAGGTAAGGAGTTTAACTAGATT
>NW_003852400.1:47164215-47165901 GCF_000181295.1 Otolemur garnettii | reverse complement strand
ACTTCATTAGGATGGTCTCTTTTGATTTTTGAACAAAGCCTTTGATGTTGAATCAATCATTTCCTCTCCTTTGTAGATGGGGAAAATGAGATATTGGAAGATTAAGAAACTTCCTCAAAGATAAAATCCTTGATAAGGACAAGACCACATCCAGAATATAGGTCTTAAAATTTTCTTACTTTTGATTTATTATATGTATATCAGACATTTTACTCATAGCCATAATCAGTTCCAATTTAAAATATTCCCACTTCTTCTACCTTTCAGACCATGTGTCCTGATTTTGTTTTAGAAAATATAATTGCCATTGCTAAAAAAAAAACCTATAAAGCCAGAAAATATTCTGTAATATTTAAGTAATGTCTTTTATAATCATATCCCTTGAAAAAAATGAGTTACATCAGAAAGCCCCAGTGTACTTCAAAAATGTTTGTTTCATAAAATTATCTATCTATATTTCTTATCTGATCAATCACTGAATGGATAAACACCTATAATGGGTCAACCCTATGAGGAGTACAGGCCATGGGGTGTCACTTCCACTGTCCTCAAGACAGAGTTAAAAATATGCTTGTATAGAAGTGTAGGTCAAATGGACGATGAATAATGATTATAAGAAATATATTAGGATTTATAGAATGTATAGAATATATGAGAAATGTATTAGAATTTTGGCAAGAGTCAGGTGACTGTAGTCTGAGATGGCCAAGGAAATAATCACAAAACGATTCATCTTGGATTAGGCCTCCCAAAAATGGGAAATGGGGAAGTATAAAGGAAAAGAGCAGGTTTCCAGAAATATAATTATGTTAATTACCTAAAAGTCACATTTTAGCAATGGAAACGGGAAATCTTATGATATTTGTGGGAGACACAGGAGGTAGGGTATCAACAACAGGGAGTAAGGACAGTGGGTTAAAATGGAAAGAACACTGACCAAAATGTTAAACTTTAACCTTTTTTCATTCACACATCATTACAGAGATAGAAATGATTATTTAAAAACCATGTTTGTGAAGATTAATCTTGTATGTGAAAGATGGATTGAGGGGGAAGGCAGGAGTTGGAGACAGTGGTTAGGAGACTTTGGCAACAATTCATGTCTGTGTTGAAAAAAACTTGGATTTAATTCCTGGCAGTGAAAAAAAAAAAAAAAGAAAGAAAGAAATCATGTGTATTATTTAATATAGCTGCTTCATTGAGATATAATTTGCATACCATAAAATTCATTCCTTTAAAATATGCAACTCAGAGCTATGCAACCATTAACACTATCTGATTTTGGAGCATTTTCATTACCCGCCCCCCCCAAAAAACCCCCTATATCCATTGGTATAACCTCTTATGCCTCCTTCCCTCAGTCCATGGAAATCACTAATTGACTTGGTATGTTTATGGTTTTGCCTATTCTGGACAATTTGGATGGTGGGTTATGTGAGACCTTTTATGTACTGGCTTTTTCGCTTACGGTAATATTTTATTTTTATTTTTGTTTTCATTTATTTATTTATTTATTTATTTATTTTTTTAATTGAATGGTAACTGTGTACATTGATGCACTTTGGGGGTACAGTGTGGTGTTTTCATACACAATCCAAGACACTTCCATCAAACTGGTTAACATAGCCTTCATGTAACTTTCTTAGTTATTATGTCAAAACATTCATATTCTACTCATAGAAAGAT
>NW_003852400.1:47161798-47163412 GCF_000181295.1 Otolemur garnettii | reverse complement strand
CATCGTAGACCAGGTCCAGGTCCATCTGCCTCTGGCAAGTAAAACAATCACTATCATGATGACAGTAGGTTTTTGCAAGAGAAAATATTTATTCTCAAAGCTGCTGAGAGAAGAGGTAGGAGCACAGCTCTCAAATCTGCCTCCTCGAATATAAGGCTTAGAGATCTTTATGGGTTAGAGAAACAGGATAGTGGGTGTAGAGAGATGTGATTGGCAGTGGGGAAAGGGAAGTCGTGATCTATGCAAGAATAACCAGGTTTCACGACATTTCTTGGGACATATGTTTAGAAGAAGGTGGGATGAAGATGATCTAAGGATGGAGTTTGGAGTTTTGGTGTCAGAAGGCCGCCTCCCAGGCATTTGTGCAAGCCAGGTGGAGGGTTGGTAGTCTCGGCAGTTTGAAATGGACACGAGTAGCCAGAAGTTCCTGAGAAATAGCTGAAACAACCTTTACCGTGTTAACTTACAAATGTTAGCTGTACAGCAGCTGGTGAAGGTTTAGCTGTTGGCATTCAGTGGCTTGAACTTCTGCTACCTGCAGCCCTCACCTTCCATGAGGAAAAAAAAAAGAACAAAAAGTAAATAACCAAAAGGAAGCAGAACAGGCTAAATTTGGCAGACCTGATCAGATTAACCATTTATATGTGTGTGTGTGTGTGTGTGTGTGTGTGTGTGTGTGAGAGATATGAGGGTGGTCCTCAACCTTCCTAATGCTGTGGCCCTTTAATACAGTTCCTGTGGGTCATGACCCACAGGTTGAGAACTGCTAATATGTCATATATATATATCATATATACATATAAATATCACATGTCAGCACTTTATTGCATTTTAAGGTCAAATAATATTCCATTGTAAGGACATGCTCTGAACATTCATGTTCGGTTTCCATGTGGATGCGTGTTTTCAGTTATCTCCAGTATGGTTAAGAGCAGAATTACTGATTGTATTATAACTTCATGTTAACTTTGTAAGGAAATGTCAGACCATTTTCCAAAGTAGCTACACCATTTTGCACTCTCACAACAATGTATGAGAGTTCACATTTGCCCACCTGTTCACCAGCTCTTGCCAATTTTCTTTTTGACTGCATTTTAGAGGTTGAGGAATCTCATTGAACGCTGATGTGCATTTCCTTAATGCCTAAGATAAGGAGAATCTTTCCATGTACTTCTGGGCTATTTCCACATCCTCTTTGGACATAGCTATTCCAATGTTTTGCCCATTTTTAAAGAGGATTGTTGGTTTCTTTTGTTGCTAAGTTGTAAGAGCCCTTTGTGTAGTCTCGACACTAAATCTGTATCTATATCTACATGCTACATTATATCACATAGTGATGATTTGCAAATATTTTCTCCCACTTTGTGTTCTTTTTTTGTCACTTTTTTGACTATATTCTTTGATGTACAGGTTTATAATTTGATGAAGTCTGAGTTACCTTTTTTTGTCTTTTATCACTTCTGCTTTCCTGTTACATCTAAGAAAACATTGCCCAATCCAAAATTGTAAAAATTAATGTCTATGACTTTCTCTAAAAGTTTAAGTGTTTTAGCTCTTATGTTTAAGTTGATCCATTTTAATTTAATATTTGGCTAGGCTATGTGGTAGAGCTAG
>NW_003852400.1:47113143-47161302 GCF_000181295.1 Otolemur garnettii | reverse complement strand
TTTTATCCATTTTTGTATACTGATCTTGTATCTTTCAACCTGGATGAGATAGTCTTTTTAGTTAAAATAGTTTTTTGGGGGAGGTACATTCCTATATACAAGATCATAACATTCTCAGACAAAGACGGTCTTATTATTTTCCAATCAGATGTCTATTTTCCCCCTTATTTTCTCTGGTTACAACCTTCAAAACAATGTTGAAAAGAGGTGGCAAAAATGGACATCCTCGTCTTATTTCTGATCCTAGAGAGAACGCATTTGGTCTTTTACCCTTAAGTTTGATGTTAACTTTTTTCAGAGATAGCCCTATTAGTTTGAGGAAACTCTCTTTCATTACTAGTTTAAGGAAGTTTTTATTTTTAATTATGAAAACCTTTTAGATTTTGTCCAATGATTTTTCTGAATCTATTTAGATAAATATGTGTTTTTTTCTTTAATAGCCTTAATATGGTTTATTGTATTAACTGATTTCCATGTATTAAACTAACCTTCATTCCTAGAACAAATTCTCCTTGGAAAAAAAATAAGAAAAAAAATCCTCCTTGGTCACAGAGTATAATGCTTTTTATATGTATTGTGAGGCATTTGATTTAATCATGTTTGTTGAGCAATTTTGCATCTATAATTTGTAAGGGGCATTGGTCTGTAGTTTGTTGTTGTTGTTGGATGTTTCTTTGAAATATCTTTGCCTGGGTTTGGTGTCAGGGTAATCCTAGCATCACAGAATGATCATGGCAACGCTCCCTCCTATTCTATTTTTTGAAAGAGTTTGTGAAAGGATGGTGTTAATTCTTCTTAAATGTTTGATAGAATTCAAGAGTGAAGCCATCTGGACATGGAGTTTTCCTTGTAGGAGGTATTTAAATTATGAATTCAACCTCTTGCTATGGGTTATATCATCTTTTCTATTTTTTTCAGTCAAATTTAGTAGTTTGTGCATCTACAGGAATTTATTTTCACCCAAGTTACCTAATTTCATGGCAATAGTTGTTCATAGTGTTTTTTAAACAATCCTTTCTATTATCTACAAGATTGACAGTGGTTTATCATTTTTCATTCATATTTCAGTAATCTGATTCTTCTCTTCTGCACATGATTAGTTTAGACAACAGTATATCATTTAAAAAGATTTAAAAAGTAATGTATGGCTTTGCTGATTGTCCCTAGTGTCTTAAAACGTTCTTTTCTATTTATTTTGTACAACCCTTAATTAAATTCTATCTTCTGCTTGCTTTGTGTTTAGTATTTCTACTTTTTTTAAATTGTTAAAGTCAAAGGTTAGAATGATTTGAGATCTTTGTTCTTTTTTAAGAGAGGCATTTATAGCTCTAAATTTCCTTTTAAACATGGTTTTAGCTGTATCCCATGAATTTTGGTATCTGTGTTTTCCTTTTCATTCATCTCAAAGTAGTATTTTCTAATTTCCTCCGTGAATCACTCTTTGTTTTACTGGATAGTGAGGAGTGCATTGTTTAGTTTCTACAAATATTTGAATTTTCTAAATTTATTTTTTGGTGTTGTTTTCTCATTTTATTCCATTGTTGTTGGGTAAAATATTTTATATGATTTCAAATCTTTTTTTAAATTTCTTTTTATTTTACTTTTTTTTTTTTTTTTGAGACAGAGTCTCACTTTGTTGCTCTTGGTAGAGTGCGGTGGAATCACAGCTTACAGCAACCTCCAACTCCTGGGCTTAGGTGATTCTCTTGCCTTGGCCTCCCCAGTAGTGCAAACCCACCACCTTTGGTATATGGGGCCAGTGCCCTACCCACTGAGCCATAGGTGCCGCCTGATTTCAATTCTTTTAAATTATTTTTTTGGTCTCATTTAGGCCTGCCATATAGTTTATCCTGGAGAATATTCCATATTCACTTGAAAGGAATATGTATTGTTGTTAGGTGAATGAGTCTGTATAGGTGTGCTCTAGATGTGGTAAGTTTATGATATTGTTCAAGGCTTCTATTACTTCATTGACTTTTTTTTGTTGTTGGTATAGCTTTGTCTATCATCACAAGTGGGCTATGAAATCTCCAGATAGTTAATTTCAAAATGCCTTTGACTCCTGAGGCACATTGCAGATAATATGAGGGAAAACCACTGAGAAATTCTTCTGCTGCTCTATGTAGCAGTCACTCGGTTTCCAGATCTGTGGTCTTTTCTGTAAGTCACTTTTTTCCCTGCAGTTAGCTGTAGCAAAGAAGACTGGAATAAAATAACCTACTGATTTGATTTCCAAAATTTTCTGTGTACTAGAGGGATAATATCTGACTTTATGGGATTCTTGTTAGGCTCTCAAGAACATCATAGAATTCCCTGAAGGGGCTTTAAACCATTCTGTCTAGGATAGGTGCAAATTTAGAAAACAGAATATTGAGAAGAAGAGTATAGAATCTAAGGGAGAGCAAGAGATAGAGTAGTGGTTCTCAACCTTCTTAATGCCTGATGTATTTTCATTGCTACAAAGGGGTTGCAACCCATAGGTTGAGAACCACTGGGAGAGGTGATAGCAGTAAGAGCAGAAGCAATAAATTAGAAATAAATTAGAAATTGAAGCAAGTGCAATAATAAGGCAGAAATGTGAATCTTGGGGAATTTTTAAAAAAAGATAAATTTGGTATTAGCAAGTTTTGAAAGACTATAAGAAAGAAATAGAAAAGAAAAAAGAACTAACATTTATCTTATATATTGAGACATAGCAAATATTTAGGAAAAAATGTGCCAGGGACAGTAACAGTGCCAAACACTTAGCAAACATAATTTTATATAATTCCCTTAGCTATGCTTTTAGGTATGTATCACACCCTCATCCCATCTTTTACAGACACAAGAAGCTGAATTTTGCTAACTCACCCCGGGTTACACAATCCGAAGGAAATAGAGGAGAAATTTAAGTTCATGTTTACACAACTGCAAAGCCCACGTTGTGCAGAATATGTATTTGTAGTGGTTCTCCATAGGGACGCTATCTCCCTGAAGATAGTATTTTGCAAATTCAGGAAACAATTTTTGTTATCACAATGATTTGAAGGTACTAATCATATTCAGGGCAGAAAATAATAGTGTAGATGTTAGAGTCACCAATATGCTACCACTACAGTGGTTTGTAATTGCGATTCCCCATTCATGATGATTTCAGTTGCAAGCATATGAATATTTTATTATGCTTTCTAGACAGTAACCATTGAATATTTGTATATTAAAGTACATAATTTATAATAAAGTTTTTGAATTCTCTTGCATTATAGGTAGGGGCATTTAGTGTATATGAGTTTTAAATTTGTTTTTCTTCTTAAGCGTGTGTGTTTGTGTGTGAGTGTGTGCGTGTGTGTATGTAGATGAATTTCCTTTTAAGATAGTAAAGGGTAAAATTCATAGTAATTATTATAAATGGAGATTGGGTTTAATTAGTGTGTTATAAAGTAACACATTATAGGTAGAGTTTTAAAATTTCAGAATGTTAGGGAGTACACATGTTTTATTTACATACTTTGTTGTTGTACAGATTGAGTCAAAGTCATAGTGTGCCCTTCACCTGTGCAGTGTCCATTTATATCTAGTATCTTCCTTTATCTTCAGAAATTCCTGTTAGGGTATGTGTTATCATCTTCATTTTATAAATGACGCAATCGAGGGTCATAAGTCTTGGTACTTACTCAGGAGCACACAACTGATATTTGTTACTCTACACCTGTGTACCTCACTTCTTACTGGACAGACACAAAGTAATGGATCCAGGACAATTGTCTACCATGTTATTAACTCTTTATGGGAAGAGTGACTGGTGATTCAACCCAAGTTCTTATACCTACAAACGTTTTATAGGTATTGATTTTAAGTAGTTGTACATGTCTCATATAAATCTTTAGTCAATCTTATTTATAGTCTTAATTACTAAGGATTGTATTTCTAAGACATTATTTCAACTCCTCTTTTCTTAAAACTTGTATTATTGACTGAACTAATTACTTAGTTCAGATACTTAGGTGGCTGAGAGCACATGGTAGATTAACCAAGTTAGACAATAAGTGGTACCTCTAAAACTCTAAAATCTTAAGTCAAGGCATCTTTTATGAATTGAATAAGTTAAATATTGTGTTTAAGGTGAAAAATTGAGTCTGTCTCAGAGCTATGGCCACACACCAAAAAATATTTAATATAAAATAAATATTGGACTAGATATGACCTAAACTTTTCTCACCAGTTGTAAATTCTTAGTGTTCAGATAATTAGCAGAATGTTTTGCTTGATTTGCATCTGTCTTAAGTCTCAGATGAGCAGTTGTTATATAATTATTATGAAACTTATGAGTCACTGTCCGTCATAGAAATATAATTAAAAATTACTTATTTAACATTTTCTTTGTGGTAAGCAGGCTAATATTTCTCTGAGAATTTTAAGATATGATGCATACATAATTTCTTTGTTGATTTTTCTCCTTAAAAATTATAAAATTTGTTCTCCTTTCTATCAAGAGAGTTTTATTTTATTTTTTTAATAAAAGTGTTTTAATTAAAGTTTTATGCCTTTGGCACTTGCACATCCCACACTTTCTAAAATAAAAGTATACATTGCATTAATGATTACTTTCTGCTTTTTAAAAAACCTATCGTCACTTGAGGCAAATAATACTGACAAACAACTGTGGATGGGGTTCCACATTCAGTCTCTAAAGAATGACAGAGTCTCACATTCCAGACATTCTTCTAGATGAATATTAATGAGAATAAATATTAGGATCAAATTGTTCTGAGGCTTCACTGGGAATTTTGTGGGCATATATGTAAGCTGAACTTTTCAGAAGCCGTTATTTTCTATTCTAGATCCTTTCAAGATAAAAGAACACCGTGTTATTTCTACAACTGATGTAGACAAGCATGTCAGGATTTCTTTCTTTAAACTCTTACTATCTTTAACACAAATCATAGCTGTCATTATTGTCTGAAATCCTTTCAAGGTAGAAAGAGAGAGGTGTTTGAAAATGCTAAAGAAGGCGAAATTTGAAGTTGTCTAAATAATGACCTCTTAGCTGTACACAAATGTCACTGAAAGAATATAAGAAGGAAAAGGAAAATTCAAAGTAGAAATAGTTAAGAACAAATATTCTTATTATAAAATATTATTTTACAGAGAGTGAAATGTATGGGGAGCCACATAAACATTAGTGGTTGAATGTTGTCTTCTGTGATGGTAAACTGTCTAATTTTTGTGTATCTATAGCTTAGAAAGATTTAGTTGGAGATTTATTTAGATTTAGATTTAGTTATAAATTTCAATTTCTAACCAATTTTTTAAATTCAGTTATTATTAAATTTGTTTTGTTCTCTCTCTGTGTGTCTTCTTAGGTAGGTAGGTTTGTGTGTGTGTCACATAGCCAGTTGGTATTCTTCAGAAGGCGATCAGAATAAAGATTTTTCAAAACATACTCCTCCAATAAAATTTCAACAGGGAGATGAATCAATGTATCAGTAATATACACACTTTAAAGAGACGAAGAAAACCTTCCCCTTAGGTCAAAAATAATGGCAGGCGGTTTGCTGAGATAAAACACTATAACGCCTCATTTAAAATTTTCTGAGTTGATGAGAAAATAGGTGTTACAGTTAAAATGGTCATGTTTCTCTATTGGCTTAATTATGTTTATTTTCAAAATGTATTGTTAACACTTATTTTGTAGGCTGAGGAAGACTAAGGAATTTCTGGACAATCAACCTTCTTGAGGCTTAGATTTCATAGTCTGGAAATGAATGTGCTATCTGTTGCCCTACACTGTCTGAATAAAACCCTGATTACCTATGCAACAAGGCCTACAGAGGGCACAGACTAGCCTTCTGAAATCAGTTATGCAATATGTATTTAGAATACAAGCAACTAATAACGTAGGAGAAAGATAAGGACGTCCTCACAACGGCAAGGACACACAGAATAACTGCGAAGCAACCAAAGCTCTTCAATGCACACTAAATTGGCCATCATTATTTTAATGAACTGGTTGTAATTTTTAAAAAGCATTTGCTTTTGTAGGCAGATATGTAAAGTCTGTTCTAATGGGGTCATTTATTAATTTGTCTAAGGAATATTTCTTGTGACAAAAGCCTAACAGATGAACAGAATTCAACTTTAAGTAATAGGACTTTAACTTATCAGTCATTTTTTAACCTCTCAGACGTTTCCATTGTGTATGGAACAAATATTTTTCAAGTTAATCATCATTTCTTATATTTGAATTTTTAGAACTCTAAATATAATCAGGTTTTCTACCACTTTGTTTGATTACTGAGAACTCAGGGTTTTTATGCTTCTTGCTTTGACTTTCCTTCTTAGAGCTCTGCTTTTATCCTCTATGAAACCTTGTTAATTTGTTTTCTAAGTGTACATTAACCATCATAAGGGCAGAGACTTTTGTTCAATGTTTCACCTGGGAGCCTAACATGATGTCTGCCATATTGTAGGTTCTCAATAAATATTTGTTGGGGGGAGGGGGCTGAATGAAAAGAATAAAGCAGTTTACCTTCAAAATGCTTGCCATTTTTTTATGACCTAACCATCAACTTCAGCGCACTGCCCTCTCAGGAGTTATCTCCATGACTTTACCTGCAATCAAGTATCATCCTAGTCTAGGCCTTTACTTTATCAGACGCAGATGATGCAACAACCTCTTAGTGATTCCTTTTGGTTTCGGATTGTATCAACTTCATTCCAACTCTATAATAGCACTGGACATCTTTTCAAAATGAAAAATGGGCCACGTCACCATCCAGCCTAACCTTCCACCATCTCTTCACCCTTAAAGTGGCACGAGACTTTAAACCTGGATAGTACTTGAGCACAGGAGGAGGTTGTGAAGTTTTATAGTGTTGAGGAAAGATTACATATTACTCATTAAAATGTAACACATATGAGTACCTTGACTCAACAATACCTTTCTTGGAAGTTTTTTTTTTTGAGACAGAGCCTTAAGCTGTTGCCCTGGGTAGAGGGCTGTGGCATCACAGCTCATAGCAATCTCCAACTCCTGGGCTCAAGCAATTCTCCTGCCTCAGCCTCCCAAGTAGCTGGGACTACAGTTGTCTGCCAGAATGCCTGGCTCTTTTTGGTTGTAGTTGTCATAGTTGCTTGGCAGGTCTGGATTGGATTCGAACCTGCCAGATCTGGTGTATGTGGCTGGCACCTTAGCTGCTTGAGCTACAGGCATTGAGCCTGAAGGTTGTTTTTATTAAAATAAAAGTACCAGTGCTGTAGTGGCATAGATACACAAGATTTCTTATAATTACAACAGACTGTGAACTATCTGAAACTTTAATGTCCATCAAAAGTTAATGGCAAATCTACATTATGGATCACTATCCAGGTATTACAAAGAGTAAGGTAGGAATGTGCACGCATATGTAGTTAACACACAGGAAAAATTAAGTTGCAGGATAATGTCTCTAATATCTCATTTTTCATAAGAAGGAAAGAGCAGAAGAGAGGTAGAGAGCCAGTGAGATAGAGAGAAGAGGGACAAGCATTGTATAAAAATGAATTTGAACTTTAAATATGACTTCTCAATTAAAACAACAAAAATAATAAACTCCTGCATTGGGTTAATATCTTTTATGTCAAACCTACAATTTCTTGCTATAATTTATATGCTTTAAAACATAGGAAATACAGATTCTTAGATGTAGAAAGGACTTCAAAGTACATACTTCTTTTGTATCAGTGAGAAAGCCGATGTTTTAGAGAAATGAAGTTACTTGACAAAGGTCAGATAGCATGTTCAAGGTGAAACAAGGGATGAACCCATAACTCTTGACATTTATAGTAGCAGTCTTTCCAATGAGCCTTATTGCCTCTCAAGGAGAATATTTACTCTTTGTTTGAGTTAGATTTTGCTTAATTATTTTCAATTATAATGTCAATTACATGCAGAACCAGAGAATACTTTGTCAAGAATAAAAATGTCACCAAAAAGCCAAAATAATTATATATATGTTGATTTAATCTGAAGAAGTAACTATACATTTTTCATTAAAATGTAATTAAAAATTACAATCACTCAAGCTCATGAATTTTAAAAAACTTGAACACATTATTCACACAGAAAAGTATTTCAATGTTATTCAAGTTCATAAGGCAAAGGGGGAAAAATGTGCCTAAGCTGACATTTAAAAATAGACTGGGTATGGTTATGACTGTCACGAGGTAATTGAATATGCCAACTGATTTTTCTGATCAATTAACACATGATAGTATAGCTGAGAATTCAGATTCACCTGCATTGCATACTGTCTAGACAGAGGCTCAATTTACAGTGTCATAAATAACTTCTTTTTTGTTTTTGTACTGGGGATAAATGTGGACCTGGACAAAACAAAAGCCAAATGAAATGCATAAGCAGTTATATTTCACTCTAGACCACTCTCTGCCATGCATTAATGGCTGTATTTAGAAAAGTTTCAGATTTATTCAGAGCTTTGCAACTGCATTTTTATCAGGTAGAATATATGACTTCTCACATACCAGGAAGTTATGATAAAATATTGAAATATAAATCCATCATGATAGCTTGAGTTAAAAAAAAAAAAGGAGAAACAACAAACAAATTTTTCTCTAAAATCCAAAAGAACACTAATAAAATATCTTCATATTTTCTGATTGCCAGGCATGCTATTCAATGCCTGTAAGCTGGAGTTGGTGGAGTAAGAGAGTGCAATATTGGTAGGCTTAGAAAGATGCAGGAAATATTCCTGGCCTTGACTTGAATGCTGTGTTGTACTCTGCATAACGCACCAGATGCTGACATTGGGAGACACATAAACCCTGACTTTGAATTCTTTAAAATGTTATAAATCTTTGAAATCTTCAATTAATATTTTTTCAGATATATATGTATAAAAACATAAATACTAGCACGACCAAGGGCAGTCATAGAAGACTTTATTCAATAGTTTAAACCATAGAAACCAGGTGAGTGTATCTTGAAAAGGTTTTATTATCAAGATGAATCTTGAGTATAGTTTTATGTAAAAAAGTACAGAAAAGAGAATGTACCTCCAAAAGCTTCTAGGTACAGGAAGGTGAATCTAGCAAAGTCACTGGAAGGGACAGACATTTATCGATCTGGAAGTCTGGAATCTGTTGACAAGAACACATTGCGAGTGAGGAATTAGTTGTACCTTAAATCTAAAGATTTGCATCTGCCAAAGGATTCTAGGAAGGACTAGGACTTCATTTCATTAAATGAAGACCGAAAATGAACACATTTTCATTATAGCAGTTATGAAAGTGAGAAGAGTGAATTAAAACGATAAAGAAAAGTTGTCAGAAACTACAGGATTCTTTATAAAATGTTAATTTTCTTGCCAAATAGTGCTATTTGATGAAAATCATAAATTTTAATAACAATTGAAGTATTTTACATTGACGCTAGTATATTTTTATTATAACCTGTTTGACTTTTGTTCCCTCTTCAATCCTTCTTGCTGATTTTCCTCTCTCCTTCCCAATTACCTCCAGCCTCAACCTGCATGCGTTAAACTATACATCTATTACTTCTCTTTGCTGCGGTCACCTTTTGACACTTAACTTTCTCACTTTCATTTCTTAAAGAGTTTAGTTCCTAGTTCTTTGTTAATTCTTCCAAAACATAATTATTGATAATTTCAAATGACTGTGAGATGATCCTTCTGATACTGTAGTCTCATGCCACCACATACCAATTGCTGTGTCCATGCTCTTGGCACAAGGAGGACCTAGTGCCTATTTGCCACTCGAGCATTATTCTACCAACTCACTTTTTCTCCCACAGGACAATTTTATTTCCTATTACTGGATAATTCTAAAAACTGTAATACCTCCTATTTCTCTTGTCTTGAAAAACAAAAGCAAAACAAATAAAAACAAAAGAAATAATAAAATGTCTCTTGACCCAACTTTTCCCTACTAGTTCCATACTTTATTCTCTGTTCCCATGTATAGGAATAATCTGTGGAAGAATTTTCTATTCTGCATGCTGATAAATCCTCTCTTTCTCACATTAATTCTGCCACTTCGCCATCCTTCTTTTGTGTCAATCACTAATAACTTCCATGTTGCTAAATTCAGTCCAGTTTCAGTTCTCATATTATCTGACTTGTCAGCAATATTTGACAGATGATTATTCCGTTGTCCTTGACACCTTGTCCCTATTTGGTTTCCATGGGCCCACTCTCTTAATTTTTCTCCTACCTCACTGGTTGGCTCCTCATGGTCCCCAGTTTTGGGTTTTACTTATCTTTTGAACTTCTGACATTATAGTGTACAAGTTCAGCTCAAATTCTTCTCTGTCTAAACTTACTCCTTTAGCAACCTTCTCCAGTCTCATAGTTTTAATTGACATTATTTTCTGAGTCACAAATTTGTATCTACAAAATAAATTCTTTCCTGAACTCCAAATCTGTACATAAATTCCTGATTAGATGACTATACTTGGAAATATAATAAGCATCTCAAATTTAACATGTTCCCAGAGAACTCTTAAACTAAACTTCACCCTAAATCATATTCCTTGAGAACTCTTCCTCATCTCAGGTAATGCACATTCCCTCAGTCCAATACACGAGGCCAAAACTCTTAGATTTTCCTCTTTCTTTCACATCTCACATTCAATCCATCCCAAAATCTTGAAGATTTAACCTTATCAGAATTTGACAGTCATTCACTGCTAGTACCCTGGTCTGAGTCATCATTATCACTAATGTATGGGAAGGTCATAGATAATCTCCCTATCTCTATCCTTATCCAACCACAGTCTCATCTTAGTTGAACGGTTATCTTTAAGCGAAGATTTACTTATATAATTTCTCTGCTCAAAAGCTTATACCAGCATCCCATTTCATCCAGAAATTCCTATCATGACCTAAAAGCTATACCATCAATAGTTCTCTGACCTCATATCCCGTTATTGAATCCTCCTATTTTATTTAAGACACATTGGGCTCTTTGTTGTCCTAGATGATGGCACACATGATCATACAGGATATTTGCATTTACTGTTACCATTGCCTACAATTCTCATCCTTAGTCCTCTTTATCATTTGTGTTTTTACCTCCTTTAGGTTTGTGCTCAAACATTACATTCTCAAGGAATAATCTGCTTTAAAATGAAAATTCTCTGTCCCTGTGCAGCATGGACTTTCCTTCTTGTTCTTTTTAAATGTGCTTCGCACTTACCGTCATCTAGCAAACTTACTTTTCTGTTTTTTATCTGTTATCCCAAAGTAGAATATAAGTTGTTGTGTTAGATTTCTAGGACTGCAATAACAAATTACGTAAGTTTTGTGACTTAATAGAACAAAAATTTATTCTCTCACAGTTCTAGAAGCCAGAAGTCTGAAATCAAGGTGTCAGCAGGGCCATGCCTCCTCCGAAGCCCCTACAGGAGAATCCTTTCTTGTCTCTTCTAACATCTGGTGGCTCAAGGCATTTCATGGCTTGTGGCTGCATAACTCCCTCCTGTTAGTTCAGTTTAGTTTTGCAACAAAATCTCCCTCTGTCATCTGGGCTAACACAACTAAAACTCCTGGGCTCAAGTGACTTTTGTTTTGTTTGTTTGTTGTTTTGAGACAGAATCTCCCTCAGTCACCTGAGGTAGAACAACCTCAAACTCCTGGGTTTAAGTGATCCTCCTCCCTGAGCCTCTAGTAGCTGGAACTATAGGTGCCTGCCTTGATGCCCAACTAATTTTTCTACTTTTAGTAGAGATAGGGTCTCATTTTGCTCAGGCTGGTCTCAAATACCTGAGCTCAAGCAATCCTCCTGCTTTGGCCTCCCAGAGTGCTAGGATTGCAGGTGTGATCCACTGCATGTGGCCTTTCTCCTACTTTCCTTGTGTCTTCTCTTCTGTCTTTTATGAGGACATTCGTCATTGAATTTGTGGTCCACATGCAGAATCCAGGATAAATCCACAGCAAGATCTTTAGCTTAATTCCATCAGTAAAGACTCTTTTTTCAAATAATGTCAACAAAGATCCTTGTTTCAAAACAGGTAACAGGGATTATTATGTGAGTACATCTACCTGGGGACCACCATTTAGCCAACCATAACTGTTCCTAACACCTGCAATAATGCACGACATCATGAAGCATGCTCAATAATGTTTGCTGAAAAAAATAAAGGATGTTCTTGTGAATGCAGTCCAGAAGTTAGCACGTATTGTTTTTCTGTAAAGGTCCAGATATGTATGTTAGGTCCAGAAGTATGTTAGACTTGGAGAACACAATTGCTTGGTTCTGTTGCTATCACTCACAAACAGCCATAGACAGATAATATGTAAACAGATGAACATGATTGTGTTCCAATCAGACTTTTATGGACATTGAAATTGTGATCCTCATGTGTCTCAAAATATTCTTCTTCAACCACTTAAAAATGTTAAAACCTTTCTTAGTTCCTGGGCTGTACAAAAACAGGCAGCAAGCCAGACTTGGCCCCGGGGGTATAGTTTGCTGAGCTTGGTGTAGCTCATTGTCACTCAACATGTCTTCTTCAGCCTACTAGTTCTTTAGCATTTGTGGAGGTGTTAATTTAAAAATGAGATAGGTGGGGATATTTTTGTTGGATCTGTTGA
This sequence comes from Otolemur garnettii, assembly GCF_000181295.1. Classification (NCBI taxonomy): domain Eukaryota; kingdom Metazoa; phylum Chordata; class Mammalia; order Primates; family Galagidae; genus Otolemur; species Otolemur garnettii. The sequence goes on along the minus strand of NW_003852400.1, from coordinate 47,148,712 downwards.
GAAAAGTCAAAATTTTCAGAGCATTTAGAATGCATAAACCAAGAGAATACTATACACAATTGTTGCTGATATTATGCCATTTCTAAATTAATTTTTGTTTGTTTTCAGAGAATCTTGAGAGACAAATGCATTCCAGGGGATGAGCATTGAAGAATTCTAACATGAACACATTTGCACAATAGACTATATACAATGTAGGAGTCTGGGCAACAAGCAGTGTTGGGAAAGTATAACTGAACGAAGGACAGGAGGAAGCCCAAGCCACAGACTTGCTACTCGGGGACTGCGCAGCAAAGTCAACTCTTCACACAGAAATTTCATGGATATCAAGGTATAACCAGATTACAGGATGTAAGGAGAATATTGTGCAAAGTGCCTTCCATGATGAACTGATGCTTGGCTTTAAGATTGTGTCTGAAACAGACATTACTTTTTATAATCCTGAAGGAGAAAAGAGGTACTTGTAGAATTTAATCAAAAGTTGAGTACAACTCATGTCACTAAATGAGTTAATAAATGGCGAAGCCGGTTGAAAACAATATGGCACACAGGAAGTGCTATATAAGTGATTGTTAAATAAAACAGGTAAGATGCTGAGAGGAGGGAGATCAAAAACATCTTTGAAATAAATACACACACATACGTACTGCTGAATTCAAGTTGTGTATTTGTCAAACTATTTAAATATGCCTTTTCTTTCATTTGAAGTTTTAAATAGATTATTGTTGACATTACTGCTATGATTTATCCTTTAACTGAAAATATTATATTGAAAGAGTCCTCTAAACCTATTCTCTTTTAAATAAAGAGGAAGAGGTTCAATTGATATCTGCAGACTCTCATAATGTTTGAACACCTTTGTCTCTTAGTGATAGAATAGCTAGTTCATATTTCATGACTGCTTATTACTGTTATTGTTAATTTATTAAATGGACATACAGATTTGTCTTTGTATAAGTGTTTGGTAGATACATGTGTACAGCTTATTTTGTCCTGCTTTGAACCCACTAGGCTTGACCACAAATGCACAGGTTTTTCTTTTTTTTTCCACAGGTTTTTCTTTATAGGGCAAATGAAGCAAACTCTAAGGTATCTGACCCAAACATTCTAAACTGTACAAAAAATGTGTTTTGGCACTCGAGTTTGGTGAGGTGGTGTATTTTACCCACTACACTAACATATTCTAGAGCTTATTCATTAAATAATACATTAATTTAGAATCTAAAAGTCCCCGATGTGTTTATTTTGCCATATGCATATTAAATTATTCTAGGAAATAACCATTCCTACTCTTACTAAGTTAGAAAAAAAAAGAAAGTTTAACTCAGCTAAATTAACTATAGCTAACTAAATAAATGTAGTTAGTGGAACTATTATTTTATGTTTACTCTAAAAGTCACAGATCCTGACTTGAAATAGTAAATAGTCTATTTTCAATTAAAAAAACTAATTGAAATAATTAAAAATTATTTTTATTATTCTAAATTATTGTTAAGAATTAGAATTTACTTGGCCCTGAATCAAGGCCAGCAGTTTGCTGAAGCTGTTGGTTTCAAGCAGGTGCCTAAAGAATTATCTTTCTATGGTCTGTTGGCCATCACAGAACTTTGGCAATGTAATGGTCAGTTCATTAGAAAGAAACAGTATGAGTCATTGGTGATAGATGTGGGTTAGTATGTATTTGTAGTCTTAATACTGGGGTTCCAAAATATCTATAAAATATTATTATATTTATCTCAAGAGGATACTTAAATTATTCATTAGAATTATAGTGCTGTTAAATTTTAATTACAGCCCCCCACAATTACTGTGGGTTTTTACCCAAAATAAAAAGATAATTCTACGGTAAAAAAAAAAAAAGAATTAGAATTTACAAGACCTATAGGTCAACTTATATGGGATACATAAAGAATTTTGTCTATAAGTCTACATGAAAAGTGATATTTAACTTATTCCTTCTTGACTGGTCATCTGGTCATTCTGTTGAAAAGATATTTAACTTTCTTTTTTCTTTCTTTCTTTTTTTTTTTTTTTAATTGCCCTCAGTAGAGTGCTGTGGTGTCACATCTCACAGTAACCTCCAACTCCTGGGCTTAGGTGATTCTCTTGCCTCAGCCTCCCCAGTAGCTGGGACTATAGGTGCCCGCCACAATGCCTAGCTATTTTTTTGTTGCAGTTTGGCTGGAGCTGGGTTCAAACCTTCCACCCTCAGTATATGGGGCTGGTGCCCTACCTACTGAGCCACAGGAGCTGCCCAGATAATTAACTTTCTTGCAGTAGGATATTTTACATTAACAGTACTCTGAAGATATAAAGTTAATTTGCTTCCAGACTACATGATCATTTACATGAAAAAATCTTTTAATAGAAATTTAAAGCCAGCCTTGTATTCTAAAGAAAAGGTCGTTTTCACACTTGAATTACAAAGTACCTCAGTTCTACTAATGAAGCCTGTGAGTATAAACAGTGTCTAATTTACAATTGAAAATAGAATAATTTTTCCCAATACCTTCAACTAAGGAAACCTGATTCCTCTCTTAACTCAGCCCATGGCCTTCCTTGCCTATCCCCTGCATACAAGTGTCAGGCTGATGTCTTCTCCCTGCCTTTTATAATAATAAAGCTCTGCGCTTAATTAACATATCTTTTTTACCATTGGATTTTGTATTTTGACCTATTCCTTTATCTCATTCTCCATTTCTCACTTCTCTTCCCCAGCTTAATGTGTCTATACACTTTATATATAAGCATTATGTTTTCTTATATCTTCATTCATCCAGATGTATAAGAAAATATTTTTAAAGTTCTGTTTATAAGTATTTCTTCATAGTGTTTGGAATGAAGGTTTTCATCAATTATATAATCATAGAGAGCTGCAGGGTTTTTTTAAGAATGACTCAGGAATCTTCCTCTGAGGATATTATTCTTTTTTCCTCAAAAACAGGAAGACAAATAAATAAAGAAAGACTTCTCCCCCAAAGTATATTATGAACACCTACTGTCTTGGCTAACCTGCCAGTTTGTCGAGAAGAAAATAAACCAAAGTTCAATGGTGAGAAACTGTTTTTTGTTCTGACACATTTAGGGGGCTGGGTATATGAACAGTCTTATAGCATACCTGGTTGCTTCAGGTAGACACTAAGTCAGGACTGATGAGGATAATAGATACTACTATGACATATTTTGAGCAAGAAGAGATTTTAAAGATGGATTGGAGATATAAACTGTCAGAAGGTTGAGGGAATTAATGTCAACCTTATTGGAAGCCAATATTGAATTATTGCAATATACTTGCCAGACAAGTCGAAACAATACTGTTTAAGAAATAAGGCATCAGAAAAATGGCAGGGAAGTACCCCCAGTGATTTTTATCTCTTGCAGTCCTGAGTGGGTGACCTGTAAGAGAACGTAGAGGAGCCCGGCAAACCCTTTTCTGTTTCGCTGACACAGGCTTTACCCTTCCCCACTGTCAGAACCATATTGGTTCTACATTCTTCTTTTTTTCTCCCCAAATCTTGCATATGGTAACTAAACCAGAATTTTTCTAGTGCACGAGTCTGGAACATGTAATTTCTAGTCTTCCAGGTCCTGAAGTATAATGGGAAGCTTATAAGGGCAGGAGCAGAATTGATTACCAACATACAACACGTGCTAAATTTGCTCAAGGCCTGTTGATGGCTATAGAAGTTGAAAAGACTGTGAAATCTTGCAGTTAATCTACAGAAGCCACTCTGTTATGTGTTTACTTTATGTAACTAGTTAAAGAAAGCGGTCCTTACATATGTGTTACTTTCCTAACAGTATTAAGATGCCATTATTAGAGGGTTTATCATTAATTTGACTATGACATTTTCCGTTCTATCAGATATTTATGAAGACTGTAAGAATACTCATTTCAAATAATTAAAAAGGCCAAGAGTTGAGCTGCATTCAATATCAACTAAAACTCTATGATGTTCTTAAAGACTTTTTTCCTGCACATGATATGTTATTGTTCGTTGGAATGTTTTGCTCAGTTATCTTTCATGAATGGATTTCTTTGTCAAATTCAAAAACTAAGTAAAACACAATCAAATGAAGACTAAGGATGTATAAATGACTACAGCATGAGGAAACTGAATTATGGCAAACATTGAACAGGACTTGGTGTTAGAATTTCAAAGTGAATTAAGAAAACACTGTGATTCACAGTTCCTACTGACTTAATGTCTAATAGGAAGGATTATAGTTTGGTTAAAAAAAAAAAAAAACAAAGAAAAGAAGAAAAAAAACAGTGGGAAAATATGAGGACCATTAATCTACGCATGCTTTATTAACAATAGCGTACAGAAAAAGGACTTGTGAAAGTCAAGTGATAAATATTTACCACTGTAAATTAAAGTTTAGCAGTGCATGCCTCAGTCAAGTAGAACTCATTGTACTGATGTGGTAAACCTAATAGAAATTTCAGAGCTAAAACTACCTCATTTACAAGAAAGAAGTACCACTTAGGACATGAAAAATATGGTCAGTTATCTTCTCAAAGGTAATATAGCTGGTGCAAGAAATTGTTAAACACAGTTGGGAATTATTAAACAGAAAAATCTAGATTATTGGCTACTCAGGGAGCTATTAATGATGTTCCATAAAAATACCTATATATTCATAATTTCATTAGTGGGAGAACCATTTTTTACCTTGGAATCCAATTAGGCAGCAGAGATAGCTAATGAAAGAAGCATAATGTAATTCTCCTCACAGCCATAGCCTAGGTATTTTTGTGACATTCAGTATGTATGAGATGATTAGAGAGGTCCAAATCTAGTTAACAAAAAAAGGGAAAAAAAGGCAGAAGGTAGTTAGCTTGTGGAGCTATTACTGAGAACAAACCTCCATATGGGAATCAATTCACAATGGCTTGGTATCAGCGAGACAATCTCTGAGCTCATTATCAAATTTAAGAGTAATGGCCCTTGGCCCTCAAACTAGCCAATGGATCCTAGAAGAGATGGTAGGAAAAGAGACTGGGCCCAGGCAAAAGCAACTGGTTTAGAGATTCTCATCAGTGTATTAGTGAAGAGGAACCAAACATTTATGTGAGACCACGCTGTATTGCACTTTGTAGTTTGGAGTATATACTCGTGTTTATTCTAGTGCAATAATATCGTTACAAAATGTTGGCTTGGTTATCTTCTTAACAAAGGCCAGGATTAAAAATCAGTGCAGTTATTGAGACACATGGCCAGAGTAGATTCTACCTTACTGCTCCTGTTTCACTAAGATATGCCCCAGAACACTGTAATAAAAGTCTTTTTTTTCCAGTTTGAGCATGCTATTTGTGTCCTTAGCCATTTGTAACCCAGCAGAGTTAAAGATAGATTTATGCTTAAAAATGGTATTAAGATAGAACTGCATCCTCCAAGGTTAAAAATATTTTGTTGCATCACAGGAAGAGTCTGGAATTGTCTTATTTGTTAAATTGCTTTCACACAAAGAAATCAATATCTTTGAAAACACAATCATTTCTCACGGATTGGTGTATGGTAAATAGCAATCTTCTGAATAAGATTCATTTCAAATTTCAATTTGATGAATACAAATAAATACTTGGAATGAAATATAAATTGCTTTATGTCATCTCTCAGAGTAAAGCAATTTATATACAATAATAAATGGATCATATAAAAATGACAGAAATTTTATTAACTTTAGATCCTTCTGAATTATCTTTCTGAGTGGGAATTTTTATAGTATGTAATAGTAAGCTTAATTCCAATATGGAATACGTAAGTAAACATTATCTACTTTTATAATTGTACATGCATGCTATGTATATGCACACACATATACAATGTTCTATGTTTTAGTTGTTAAATATCACTCCTTGTGTAGGAAAAGGAGAAGATATGAAAAAGACAGACATTTCAAAATCAGTTTTTGCAACTTTACAATGATGAACTCCATATTTGTTGGGGAGCATGGAGTAGTATGAATATTCAATTTTCATGAAAAACTCTATTCAAGAATATTGGTTCACAGACAAGATGAAGAATCATACAGAAGGGGGTTCCCTAGAGTGTGACAAGATTATTATTTCCCAAAGTCAAAGTCAATTCTATAGAATACTTACCTCTCTCTCTCTATATTGTGTATTATAGGTGTGTGTGGTGTGTACACATAATTATTAAATAACATTTACTTGTATGTATAAGAGGCAAGATACAGGGCAGGGCATCTTAGAGCCTTTAATTGACTAATCTACGTTGTGATCATAGCTAGTGGGATATTATAGATAAAATTTCCCTTATTTATTTACTTTTGGCTTCACAGAACTCATCACTTTTTTTTAACCAGAGCATCTTAGAAGACTAGTATTTGTTGAACCCATAACTACTACTGAACTAGACCTTAATCAATTAGATCCCTGACAGAGATGACATCCTTTCTTTGAGTACTTAGGAAATTGCTCACATTTTCTATTGATGAAAACCAAAAATTCTATTTGATTTAGTGACATCAAGAAAGTACAGCTTCAATTTGCATGATGGATTTTCAACTGTAGCAAGATAAAAAACACAGAGAAGAACGTTGACAGATTCTACAGGCTTTTTTTCCCTTGATATCTTTTGAATACATTTGAGCCTTAGCAACTTCCTCCTCCTCCTCCTCCTCCTCCAATTAGGGATAAATTACATAGTTGTTCCTTTAGAAATTTGCAAACCCAGATGCTGGAAGATTAAGCCAGGTCAGTGAAATGATGCTGCCTCCTAATTTTACTACCCACTTTTAGTGCCACTACCATGAGAACGCGGCCTTAAAAAAATACTTGGGGTGCCAGGAGAAAAACATAATATTTTTTTCAAAGCCCTCAGATGCAAATGAGTTCTGTAAATATGGTGAGTATTTTTAATATTTGAGAATGAAAAGTAAGGAATTACATTAAAATTAAAAATAACTTGCAGAGTTATGAAAGAAAAAAAAGTCGAAAATGACTCTGATCTTATCTTTTCAAACTTTTACAAGACTTTAAATCTTGCAAAATGGAAGAGAGGTCCTCCTGGCAACGGTGCACCTCAGGGAATAAATCTTGTGACGTTTTGTACAGTGATAAACATTGGTGAATGTCCTTCAATAATACTACCCAATTTGGGTTTCTTGAAAGATTAAATAGAGCCCTTCTTAAGAAGCAAAATCCATAAGAAGTGGGGAAAAAGTGAAGAAAATGATTCCTTGTTTCAAATTTGCTATGTTCTTTCCAGGGAAAAATATTTTGCCAGAAAGACTATTTTTTTTATGAAGTGATGGTTTGATCTCTTCTGCCCAGTTTTTGAACAGGCTAGGCCTTTTCAAATTCAGAAAAGTCATGTTCAGTCTTTGAGGCTGGCAAGGGGCAGTCATTTAAAGGTGGGAACAAGGGGAAGAATCAAGTACATTATTTTGTTACATTCCATTTTCCCACTGAAAATAGGAAAATAATGGCAGAGGAAGAATTCAGGACTCTGGTTTCCAAAATCTGGCTATTATTATTTTGCCCTCTTTATCTTTTTAGCTGACTGGATTGAAGAAATCATACTTAAATACAAGGATTTAACGTTAATATTATATAGAAAACTCGAAGCAACATTCTGTGGACAGCAAATTGATTACAAGCCACCTCCAGGAAATGCTCCTGGTGAAGCTAAAGGATGTTAATGCCCACACGCAAGTAGGAATTTAATTAAGAAGTGCTTCTTCTCTGCGGCAGTGTATGTTAGCACATTCACTGTGACTTTTTCCAAAGATTAAGTCTCATTTTCAAAATGTAATGATTCATCAAATATGGGTAAACATATGTAAGTTCTCAGAGGATGGTTATAAAGCTGGATATATATGAATGTTATATTAATAGTATAGTTTGAAGTCACAAATACAAAAATGAAACTAAAGTCAAATCTGAAAGAATTCTGCCGTTAAATGAATTAAAATGCATCTATATTTTGCAGCACTTCAAACATTTTATAACAGAAACTTTGTCAGGATGTTTGTTCTTATTGGTAGTTAAGAACAATTTTAAGAGGAAAGTATTGGATTTTTTTTCCCCCAATGTCTAGAAAACCTGCAACCTTGGGCCCACAAATGGCCTTCTGGATACGTGAATGCAACTTATTGATTGAATCCAAATTTTCCAGAACAAATCCTTTTAACAAAGGAATTTATTCAGTGAAGTTTGGACTTGGTCAAGAGGCTGCACTAGGATCTGGAGGGCCACATGTGGGCGTGAAGCCCTCCACTCTTTTTGCATGTTATGCTATGAGATGGCCTTATACCTGCAGGTGCCATCAACACTTTCCCCAGACTGTCAGATTAACTACCTGATTTCAATGGTTTCAATCTAACTGGTCTCAATATTTTTTTTCCTGCAATGAAATATGTCTGTGAATACAGGAATTACCCTCTGGACCATTGATTTCACAGGTAATGCACAAATATATTGTATATACACTGTGTACCTAGGACTCTAGAGATTATTTTATAATTTAACCTATGCTATAGTGGATGACAGACTTCATTCAGAACACTGTGCTCCCAATGTATACATGTACCTTTTATAAATTGTATGCTTTTAAAATAATTTTTATTTCAAAATGTTAGAGGAAACAAGTGTTCTTGTTACCTGGATGAATCGTATACTGCTGAAGTCAGGGTTTTTAGTGTGCCTGTCACCAGAATAGCCTACACTATTATCCTCCACTGCCCTTGCACCCTGATACTGTCTTCATTTCCAATCTTACTTTATGGTCATGTGTACTCTTCATTTAGCTTAAAATTTAATGTTTTTGTTTTTTCACTTCTAAGATACTTTGCTGGGATAATGCTCCCCAGTTCCAACCAAGTTGCTGCAAATGATGCTATTTCATTTGCTGAGTTGTAATCCATGGTGTGTGTGTGTGTGTGTGTGTATCATACATGTTATGTTTTCTTTATCAATTCATCAATTGATGGACACTTACATTAATTCCAGATCTTTACAATTGTAAATTGTGCTGCAATAAACATTTGGGTACAGGAAGTGTTTTAACATAATGCCTTCTTGTCCTTTGGTTATTACCCTGTAGTGGAATTGCTAGATTGAATGGTAGGTCTACTTTAGTTCCTGGTAAATCTCCATACTGTTTTCCATGGGGATCGTACTAATTTGCAGTCCTACCAACAGTGTGTAAGTCTTCCTTTTTCATCACGTTCAAGTCCATGTCTATTGTTTGTTTGTTTTAAATTATGGGCATTCTGATGGGAGTAAGGTGGTGTCTCATTTTGTTTCTAATTTGCATTTCCATGATGATTAGTGATGTATAACATGTCTTCATATATTTGTTGCCCATTTGTATGTATTCTTTTGAAAACATTCTGGTCACATCTTTCACCCACCTTTTTAATGGGTAATGGTATTATTTGTTTTTTCATACTGATTTGTTTGAGTTCTTTGTAAATTCTGTATATCAGCCCTTTGTCATATGTATAGTTTGCAAATATATTCTCCCATTCTGTACTCTGTCTGTTTACTCTGTTGATTATTGTGTTTGCTGTGTGGAAGCTTTTTAGCTGAATCAAATCCCATTTATTTATTTTTGTTGTTGCTGTATTTGCCTTTGGGCATAAATTCTTTGTCTAGGCTGATATGCTAAAGAGTTTTTCCCATGGTTTATTCAGAAATTTTTATGGTTTCAAGTCTAGACTTAAGTCTTTACTCCATCTTGAATTAATTTTTATAGTGAGAGAGAGAAATCCTGTTTCATTCTTTTGCGTATAGCTATCCAGTTTTCCTAGCATCATTTATTGAATAGGGTGCCTTTCCCCAGTGTATATATTTATCTGCTTTGTTTAAAATCAGTTGGTTATAGTTATGGATTTTTGTGGGTTCTCCATTCTGTTCCATTAGTCTGTGTCTCTAACTTTATAACAGTACTATGCTATCTTGGTTACTATGGCCTTGTAGTATAATTTGAAGTCAGGTAATTTGATAGCTCTAGGTTTGTTTTTTCGCTGAAGGTTGCTTTGGCGATTTGGGCCTTTTTTTGTTGTTGTTTGACTTCACATGAGTTTAAGATTAAGATTTAAGATTTTTCTAGGTCTGTGAAAAATGATACTGGTATTTTTATGAAAACTGCACTGAACCTATAAATCATTTTGAGCAGTATGGACATTTTAACAATGTTGACACTTCCAATCCATGAATATGGAATGTTTTTCCATTTCTTTGTGTCATCTATGATCAGTATTTATTTTGTAAAGTAGAGACTGCTGAATTTATTTATCCATTCTAGTGGTCTTTTGGTGAAGTCTTTAGAATTTTCTGGATATAAAATAATTTTGTCAGGAAACAGGAATTGCTTGACCCCCTCTTTCCCAATTTTTTTTCTTTTTAAATTTCAGAATATTAGGGGTACCCATACTTTGGTTACATACTTCATTTTTTTTCACAAAGGGAGTGAAGGTTATAAGTGTGCCCCCTACCCAGTGTGCTCCCTACCCAATAGATGTGAATATAATCTCCCTTCCCTCCCAGCTTGATTTTTGTTGAGATATTCTTTCATATTTGCTGATCAATCAGCAAATGCTGATCAATCAGCTCTTACCTGGTACTGAGTACATGTATTTGGTTCTCCATTCCTGTGAATGGTCTCCAGATGCATCCAGATTGTCACAAAAGATAGCAGATCACCATTTCCCTTAATAGCTGAGTAGTACTCCATGCTATGCATATATCACATTATATTTTAATCCACTCGTGCATCTTTATCTTGTCTGACTGGTCTGGCTAGGACTTCCAGCACTATGTTCAATTGCAGAGGTGACAGCGGGCACCCTTGGCTTGTTCTATTTCTTAGGAAGAATGCTTTTAACTTTTCCCCAATCAATGTGTTGTTTGCTTGCGTTTGTCATACATAGCTTTTTGATTTTGAGGTATGTGCCTTATATCCCTAGTTTGTTGAGAGTTTATCATGAAGGGTACGAGATCTTATCAAATGCTTTTCTGCATCTATTGAAATGATTATGTAATCTTTGTTTTTACTTGTCTTTATTTGCATATGTTGAACTATTCTTTGATGTATGTGATTAGATCCATTTCATTTTGATATATGGTTGAATTTGGTTTGATAGTATTCTGTTAAGGATTTCTTGATCCATAAGAAACATTAGGCTGTAATTTTCTGTTTTGGTTTTGTCCTTTTCTGGATTTGGTATCAAGGTAATACTGGCTCTGTAAAATGAGTAAGGAAGGTTCCCTTTTTCTCAGTATTATGGAATATTTTCTGTAGAATGAATGCCAGTTCTTCTTTTTCAGTTTGGTAGAATTTGATCATGAGTCTGTCTGGGCCAGGTTTTATTTTTTTCCCCCCTCACTAGTGTGTGTGTGTGTGTGTGTGTATATATATATATGTGCTATTATATATATATTACTGTTTCAGTCTCAGCATTTGTTATCAGTATGCTCAGACTTTCTATTTCTTCATGAGTCAGGGAGATTGTGTTTCTAAGATTTTATCCATTTTCTCTAGGTTTTTTTAGTTTGTATGATAGAGGTTTTTGTAGTAGTCACAGACGATATTTTGTGTTTGTAGTATCAGTTGTAATGTCTCCATTTTTTATTGAGTTTATTTGAGTCTTTCCTCTTTTTTTCTGGTTAATCTAGCTAGTATTTTATTGATTTTGCTTATATTTTCAAGTAATCAATTTTTAATTTTATTGATCCTTTGTATATTTTTCCTTCCATTTTATTTAGTTCTACTTTGAACTTTGTTATGTCTTTTTTTTAGACACAGTCTCCCTCTCTCACCCTGGGTAAAGTGCTGTAGTATCCTAGTTCACAGCAACCTTGAACTCTTGAGTCTGAGCAATCTTCTTGCTTTGCTTCCCAAGTAGCTGGGACTGCAGGCACCTGCCATAATGCCTGGATAGTTTTTCTATTTTTTAGTAGAGATGGGGTCTCATTCTTGCTCAGGTTGGTCTGGAAGTCCTGAGCTCAAGCGGACCACTTGTCTCTGTCTCCTAGAGTGCTAGAATTACAGGTATGAGCCACTATGCTCAGCTGCTTTGCCATTTCTTTCATGTTGCTAGCTTTGGGTTTGGTTTGTTCTTTTTCTAGTTCCTTGAGATGTGACAGGTTGATAATTCTGATTTGTCTTTTTGATGTAAGCATTAAGGCTTTGAATTTTCCCCTTAGCATGATTTTTTCTGTATCCCTGAAATTTTTGGAAATTTGTGCTGCCTTTGAGATTCAACTCAAAAAAATTTTTTTAAATTTGTCTTAATTTTGCTAATGACTCAAGGATTGTGTAGCAGCAGGTTGTTTAATTTCCATGCATTCATGTAGTTTTGAGAGTTCTTCTTGGAATTAATTCATAGTTTTATTCCATTGCATTTTGAGAAAATACATGGTATGATTTTGATTTTTCTGAATTTTGTGAGACTTGTTTTATGGTCTAACATATCATCTGTCTTAGAAAGTATTCCATATACTGATGAGAAGAAACTCAAGCATTGGGATAGAATGCTCTGAAAATGTCGGCTAGATCCATCTGTTCTAAAGTTTTATTTACATTCATCTTTTCTTTGTTGATCATCTGCTTTGATGACCTATTTAATTCTGTCAGAGGAGTGTTGAAATCTCTAGTTATTATGATGTTGCTATGTGTTTCTTTCCTTAAATTTAGTAGAATTTTATTTTTGAATCTGGGGTCTCCTGTGTTAGGTGCATATATGTTTGATATTACTATATCTTCTTGTAGAAGTGACCCACTTACAATTATATAATGATTATTTTTTTCTTTTTTTAAGCATTATTGATTTAGTCTATTTTATCTTATATAAGAAGTTCATTTTTATCTTATACTGAATGAGAATAGCTACTCCCAGTCACTTATGTTTTCCATTTCCATGGAATAATTTTTCCACCCCTGTACCTTGAATCTATGAGAATGTTTGGTATTTAAATGAGTTTCTTTGAGACAGCATATATTTGGGTTTGGTTTTTTCAGCCCATCAAGCCAATCTACATCTTTTAAGAAGAGTATTAATTCCATTCATATTCAATGTTAGTATTTATGTGTAAGATATTGTTCTGGTCATCATGTGGATTTTTACCTATTTCCTTTCTTCTTTCCTTTCTGTTTCTGTTTTATAAGAGCTATGAGTTTTAACTTTTGGGTGTTTTATACTGGCGGGTATTGATTTTTCTGTTTTGTTGTAGAATACTTTTAAGCATTTCTTATACAGCAGGTCTAGTGGTAACAAATTCCCTTAGTATTTGCTTGTCTAGAAGAGATTTTATTTTCCTTTCACTTATGAAACTTAGTTTTACAAGATATAAAATTCTTGGTGGGTATTTATTCTTTTTCAGGAGACTGAAGATAGGACCCCATTCCTTTCTGGATTACAAGGTTTCTGTTGAGAAGTCTGGTTGGTCTGACAGGTTTTCCTTAATGGTCTGATGCTTTCACTTAATGGCCTGTAGGAGTTCCCTTATTTTTACTTTGACTACTAATTCCTTCTTCTGCTTTTTCTAGTCTATTCTTAAAACTTTCTACTGCATTTTGTACCTCCCTAAATGAATTTTTCATTCCTGAAAGTTCTATGTTTTAAATGTATTTATCGCTTTAACAATTTTTTAATTCATTTCTTGAATTATTTTTCTGAGTTTTTTCAGTTGGATCTTGTTGAGCTTCCTTATAATCCACATTTGGAATTCTCTGTCATTTCAGTATTTTCATTTTGTTTGGGATCCATTGCCAGAGAGATGGTGCACTTCATTTGGGATATCCTACTCTGATTTTTCATACTTCTGGAGTTCTTATGCTAATTTTTTTTCTTTTCCTCATCTGAAACAGCTGTCACTTCTTAGTTTGGGATTTTCTTTTGTTTAGATGGGACTTTTTCTCCCTCACTCTTAAGTGTGTGCTTGTAGCATAAGTTGGGTAAGGATCTTTGGCTTTACATTTGTAGGTAACTTTATGTGTAGGTTCTAGATAGCTACCTTGATTATAGATCACCTCAGTTCGGTGGTTTTCTTAATTGCTAGTTATTTGTAAGCTGCAGCAGGGGTGTACTATTTTCACAAGTAGGTTCCCTGTCTTCCGTTTAGAAGGGGTGATAAAAAGTCTTTGAAATCCTTTCTCCAGACCTGTGATCTTCCTAACAGTGTGAATTATCTAGAATGCCTAGTTTAACGTCTGAGATAGTAGGGGATGCTTGTACATAACAGTCAGCTATTCCTTATATTTTCAAATCATTAAATGCTATAATGAGCTATACAAATTGACAATAGGTGGTCAATTTGTATTGCAGAAAGAGCCAGCTGAAATTTGTGGGATTTGTGATTGGCTCTAATCTATCAGGAAAAGCACTCAGATGTCCCAAGTGGCATGTGTGGCCCCAGAGCTCCCAGGAGACCCCTTGTGTGCTCCACCCAAACCAATGAGGGGAGATGGGGAGCAAGGCTGGGCAGGCAGGGGCAGGCAAGTCTGCCTACAGGCTTTACAGAGGCAAGCATAAGAGGTCTCTCAGCAGAGGTCAAGGGTCATCACCCAGACTCCTGGGGAAAGACACCAGGGAGGGGCTGGTGGACGCAGTCTCACCAAGCCAAAAGGTTCACCTGCAGAAGCAGGGAAGTGTAGGTTTTATAGTCCCACATGAATGAATTAGTTTTGCTCTGTTCCCTCTTCTCTTGTTCCTCAGATCTCCTTCTGACATCTGGCCACAAGCAGAAGCCCAAACTGCTGAGATAACCAGCAGTGGTGCTGTGGGCTGGCAGCTTCCATGTTCAGAATCCCTCCCCAGCTTTCCTGTGGGGGAAAGGGAGCTTTGCAAGGGCATTGTGACTGGAACCCACACCTCCATCTCCTTTTAGTCTGCCCACATGGGCTCCCTTTCCTCCTAAGATCAGTTCACAAATATCAACTCTATGGCTCTGCATGATTAAGTCCTGGGGGTTTCCTAATCCAGCCAGTAGGAATGTCATCTGATCCTCCATGTTTAATCCCCAACCATGCCAAGAAAAATTGTGTGGGCCCCAGGTTGTCCATTGCATGCTCAAACAGGCTTAATATCCCTCCACTTTGGGGTATGTCTGCTTTGCTGGAGCAGCCGGGTAGGCAGCATCAGGGAGGCCTGGCAGACAAGGAGCTCACAGTCTGAGCACCTCTTGGTCTGCTACAGGTCTTTAAGAGGAAAAGTATGAGCCCCATTCCTGCAGGAGCCTTAGTGTAGTGGGCACACCAATAGAGGGAAAGCAGCTGCTCCACAAAGCTCCAGCTCAGTTGTCTCTTGGGATACTCATGCCATTCTACAGTAGTAGTTGGGGATCCCAGAGGGAAGTAAAGAGTCTGAACAGAGGAGAGCTGGCCCTCTAGCACCCTTTGTCTTGGGGCACTTCCCTGATTTGCTACAGAAAAGAAAGGCTGAGAAACTACCATAATTGGAAGATTATAGGAGACTGAGTAGAACTGATGACCAAATGCAATGTGGTATCTTGGATTAGACCCTGCAACAGATAAAAGCCAGCAGTGGAAAAAACTTGTGGAATTCAAATAAAGTCTGTAGTTTAGTTACTAGTGTTAACATGTGTTAACATCATGGTTTTGAAAACTATAGTATAATTCTATAAGATGTCAATATTAGGGGAAGTTGAGTAAAGAGTATAGGGCAACTCTATGTGCTATCTTTATAAGACTTCTACAAATCTAAAATTTTTTCAAAAAATAATTTTTCAAAAATTATATCATTATCTTAGGATGAATATCATTAAATAACTATATATAGTTCTTTTATCACAGTGTGAACAGTATATTCAGTTATTATTATTTATTTTCATTTGGCAGTCATATCTACAAATAGGAAAGCTTTTATTTCCATTGGATTGTTTGAGAATTTTTATAACATTTTTTCTGACACTAAATTGAGATAATTTGTGAAGTACTGAAAAGTGTAAAGAAAAATGTAAAAATAATTTTAATAACACAATCCAGCCATATCCACTGTTAACTTTGTGTTCTATTTCCTGCCAGAATATTATGATGTAAATATGCAGACAATGCCAAAAAATGTATAAGAAAGGAAAAAACCTGTATTGAGATTGCAAAACTCAATATATGCCAATAACACAAGATGACTACAAGTAATGTTGAGCACTTCTTGTAACTGCAGAAATCAAACATGATTTGAGTATTACAATAATACTCCTGGGTCACGTGCCATGATAACACAAATACTCAATACTCCTGGGTCACATGCTGTGGTGACACAAATTCCCATGAGTAATTTATAATGGCTAGTATTTTTCAATACTCAGTCTGTCCTCTTCAGCTCAACGACAAGGAAATGTTTACTGCATGCAACCTGGGAAGAATAGGGGACTTACTTAGCTCTGCTATGAATTTTTCTGCTGGTGAAGTCCTTGGAGTTACAACTTAAGGTGTGAAAGTCTCCTAGCTGATGCTCCATTTTGGGTTCAGTCTAGGCTTAGATGTCTGCTGGCCTTTATGTTCCTGCTCCTGACAATGAATACCTATAAAATGTTGAAACAATGAATAAATATATTTAATATAGAATATTTGAATCTTTTCCTCTAGGGAACAAGAAGAGGCCAAATAAAAGTAACTTGAGGTTTAATAAACAAGTGTATTCATTTTATTTGATACCTGGGCTAGAATGCAATGGCATAATCACAATTCACTGAAACCTCAAACTCCTGGGCTCAAGTGATACTCCTGCCTCAGCTTCCCATGGTGCCTCCTGTCTTAGCCTCCCAGCAAGCAGTGTATTTGAATGTTTTAGAGAAGTAACTAAGAAGTTGAGTGGAATCAACTGCAGTAAGAATCCACTTTGAAATAGAGCATGAATACCAATCCACAACCAATCAGTTCAATAGTTCTGTTTCATGAATTCCAATTGACCTTAACTGCCAAATGCCGAAAATGAAATGTCTATATTTGCAATGTGACTTGGCAGCTAAAGATAAGAAGTGTTCGATAGGTGTCTAGCCCATTCTAAAACTCTTTTTGGCTTAGAATATAAAGTAGAGATAAGAGGAATGACAAGTCTAGTCACAATTATTTGTATATTTATTAGTTAAAGTAACACATATTAACTAGCATTTTTTGAGTGGTTTATTCTTGAGCAGAATCATCATGAATCATGTGTTAAATTGAGTTTGAGTATTCATGGATGACTGAGCTAAATTTCTTTTTAAGCTTGAAAGCTTTCTAATTGTCTGTAAAAACCATATAGCGTAATTGATGGTGTATATTAAAAATAACCAACTTGAACACATTAAGTGGTTTATTTCCCTCTAGTAGTATAAAGTTATCTGAGTATTTAAAGAAATACACTTTGTATAGCTATATGTATAACAAGAAGGTGATAGATTTGTTTTTAGGCACAAATGATTTCATTATTTCATTATTTCCAAGTGGTATAGTGTTTATTATAATATTTAAAGTAATATAATATGCATGACTCACATATAAATTCTTACCTTTCTACCCCACTTGTATTATTGTTATAAGAGATTAAAACTACAGTGATTCATAATAACTGTTTTCTACATAAAGGCTTTACTAGATAGATCTCATCTTTCCTCTGAGCTACTTGAAGGCCTGTTTTGGCACCATTCATATGACACTATATATTGCTTTATATTATTACTATATGCATAGTCATGCCCCATTGTTTTTTTCAGATGAAATGCAATTTTATTGAAACAATAATTGTTAGAAATATTAAAATATAATTGAAATAAAAATGATTCTATTTACATTATGGAAAAACACATTTTAAACATCTTTGCATTCTTTAATTATCTCAGAGTTCTGACCACAGGAAGTAATAACTAAGAATCTGTTGAATAAGCACAATTAGTGAACATGTAAAATTTATCCTGTAAAGATAGAAGAATAATGCATTCTTCTGTACCAGAAGACCCGAGAGGCTTCTTTCAGGTTATTGAACTAACATATTTATTTAAGCAGCCTACAAATTCAACATGAGATGCATTGAAACAAGTGGAAATGAAAGTTTTATATGGATAGACGTTAAATTTATTGAATGAGTCTTTAGTAACATTACTTGAAGAACACTGACTAGCAAGATTGTACCACCTCCTGACTATGGCAGTTGCAAAATTTAATTGTACGAATAACTTATGCTCTATGTGCTGTATTATCTTTATTCATAAGCTATAAATCAAGGAAATTATCCAACTTGGTTATTTGTAAAACAGATTATCCAAATGATACAAGTATAAAACAACTTTAATAGCTTTTAATTTCATTTTAGCAAAATTCCAGAGAGCATGCTGCTCTAGTATTAAAAATTTATGGCAATAACATCCTTCATTTTTCTCATTATTGGGAAATGATGGGATCACCTTGGAAGAGGTCAGAAAAACTATTCACTGTGTTTGTTTTCCATTGGCTTCAGTTAACTGAAGTCTAGCATGATGGGACATGCAAAATTTCATAAAGGTACTGGACAAGGTCCTTTGCCTATGCAAACTTTCTGTTTAAAATGTCTCTCATATGTTAAAATGGACTGTTATACAAAACATTGATTTATTGTTGGTTTTAGGGTGCATATGAAACAACGAGGAATATAAAATGCATGAAAGTTAAGAAAAACCATGAAAGAAGACTGAACAGAAAATCTAAAATGCAGATTTGTCTAAAATTAGACAAATGTCCAGCTTTCAAACCTGAAGATAACTGAAATGATGTTTCCACAGAATGGTACCTTTTTGCACTAAACAATGGCTTAATGAAAAATTAAGAATAGTGCTCAATTTAAAAAATTCCATCCAATTTATTCTATAAGTTATTTAATGGCTCAGCATTTTTCATATAAAAATATAACAGAAATTTAAATTATTATACCCTCTGTGGCTAATTCAAAACCCAAATATTTGTTCCTTTCCAGAGATAGAATCAGAATCAGTTGTCATTATTTTTGTGTCAATACTGACTCACCAAAATAAAAGTTCAGACCCCCTCAATTTGTATTACTCAGATTGTAGACCAACTAGTTAGTTTCTTATATCTAGGTAGACTTTATATTGTATCTCTGTATTGTGACAAATGAGCCCTTTCAAAAAAAACCAAATGATTTGAGAAAAAGTAATGAAACTGTCCTAAGTCGTATGTTTTAAAACAAAAATAAAATAAAAACAGACTAGTATGTGAATAGAAATAGGTAAAAACAGGGTCCATTTGCTAAGGCAGTTTTAAATATAATTCTCATGGAATACAAATGTGGTTTAAAGCCTTGCCAGAATCTTTACAAAAAACCTACTCAAATTATTTGTATGAAGTACATGAAATGGCAAGCAACAGTAACAGACCTAAAAGTAGATATTTTTAGAATTCTAGTATCTAGTAATCCAACACAGTTATATTGGGGCCCACTAGAACTGATACGTGAGGCAGAGATTTCCTTTCTATGCTTACAGAAACAGGCCAGCCTGGACTCTCATCACCCTGTTCTTCAAGTAGACTTTGAATTTGGACTGTTTGTAACCTTTCTATATTCCAAACACAGTGAGATTTATTAGATTTCATAGCCAGGAGGACTTTAAAATGTGACTCATTCACAAAGAAGATGTATTTTTAATTATGAAAAACAAAAGTATAGCCAATACTCTGTGTGTGATTGCTTACTGACCAATTCTGTAACTCTAATTTCTAAACTCAACAACTCCAGGAGGTTTATCCTAATAAAAAGCACAGAAATATATTGTCATATCTATGATTGGGATTGAAAAATGTTTAAAAGGTTGAAAAAATAATATTAGGATATGCAGCCTAAAAAATACAAGCAGCTGTTTACCAATCCAATACTCTGTTTATCATTTCCATTCTATATAGACTGAATGAGGTTACTTGCTAAGAGTTATAGAGCAAGTTAGAAGCAATAAAATCTAATTTCACCTTTGAAGTCATTAGTAATTTTCGGAGTTCAATGACAACCTTTAAATGTAAAGCTGTACAGCTTAAGCCTAAAGTGCTACCTATGAAAACCTAATGAAAGAAGATAGTTGATAGCTGTTGATAGTATGTTTCTTCAACTGTTTCTTCATCTCTAGTCATACTGATGGTGGTGGTAGGAGTAGTAGAAAAAAGATGTAGCTGCAGCAGCTACCTTAGAAACTGGAGGTAAAGGAGGAAGAAAAGTATGACCAGGTACTAGGTACTGTAGTAATATCCTAAGTACTTTATGACACCATCTCATTTAATGCCCAGTAGATATTTTGGTTTTGGTAGTAGTAGAAATGTCAAGGTATTCAGAAATGAGTCTGAGAGTCCATAAAATACACTGTTTACTTTACCAGCTATAGTTCTATATCAACTAAAAAAAAAAAAAGAAAAATCAGTAAGATGATGGCCAAACACTTCCTTTTTCTTGATAAAACTGACATAGGAAAATGTCACTTATTTCTTTGAACAAGTGGGTTTCCAAGTCATCTCCTATATTAAACACATTGACCTACCCTGTTGGAGTAGAATCTGTGTTCCCTAAGACAACTCATTCTCAAGAGGAAGAAAACATGGGAGGAACAAGCTATGTGTGCTAAGCTTCTCCACCCACTCACCAGTCAGGTAGGCGACTCTACTCTCTTGGGACTGACCATAGGTCAGGAGTACAAACATTAATGAGCTATAGGGATGTGAAAGAGATGGCCTCCATACCAACCAAAGTCTTCAGGTTATTATTGTTGTTATTTGCTTGATTCCTAGCCATTAGGTTTAGCCATTAAGTAAATATTTAGGGTATGGTGATAGCTCCTTCCAAGCATGAAGCCAATAATCTATCAAGAAGACCTGCTCCCCTGCTCGTTATAACTCTCTGAGGTTCAGAGCATGTCCTTGAAACAATCGGTTAAGGGTAGATATTCTTCCCTGAGAGGGCAATAAATCCTAGTCCTTTTTCAGAAGATCAGACACTATATAGTTAATGGTATGTTAAAAGAAAAAAAAAACATTTTTTTTAGAGGAGAGCAAGATAGCGAACTAGAGATAGCTTCTTTGCAGCCAGGCATGGCAACACTGGGGAGAGAAAAATCCAGACACCTCTGATTTGTGTTCTCTACCCAGAAACATCCCTTTGGATGGCACAAGGAGGAAGAGGAGACCCCAAGGACTTCAGGACCCCAAGAGGAGGACAAATGCAATGGAGAAGAGACAAGAGTTTGCAATCAGTTTAAGGCCAGCTGGCTGTGGCAGCTGTGGTGGCAGCACCTACACCAGCATCGAGAGTTTGCAGACAGGGAAAGACTTCCCTGCAGGATTTTTTTTTTTTTTTTTTCTGGATTGGGTGCTTGATTGAGTTACATTGGTAGACGTTGAGCGAGAGAGCAAGTGACTCTGAACAGCACCCAGAGGCGAGGACTGAACCACCAGGGTGGACTGGAGCTTTCATTGTTTGGCTACAGACCAGGCACAGCCATAAACAAAGATACAATAGATTTGAATGTGATCCTAGAACAATTGTGCTTGATAGACATATATAGAATGCTCCATCCCAAAGCTAAAGAATATACTCCATAGAACATTCTCCAAAAGATATCATATCCCATGACACAAATCAAACCTCAACAAAATCAAAGGAATTGAAAATTTACCTTGTATCTTCTCAGACCACAAGGCAATTAAGGTGGAACTCACCTCCAACAAAAATTGTCATTCCCATACAAAGGCATAGAAATTAAATAACCTTATGCTGAATGACAGTTGGGTTAAAAAAGAGATTAAAAAGGAAATCATTAACTTCCTTGAGTACAACAAAATGAACACAACCTACCAAACCTGTGGGACACTGCAAAAAAAGTCTTAAGAGGGAAATTTATTGCATTAGATGCTATATCCCAAAACCAGAAAGATAGCATGTTAATAACCTAATGAATCATCTTAAAGAAATGGAAAAATAAGAGTGTTCCAATCCCAAATCTAGCAGAAGAAAAGAAATAACCAAAATTAAATCAGAAATAAATGAAATAAAAAATAAAAGAATCATTCAGAAAATTAATGAAACAAAAAGTTGGTTCTTTGACAAGATAAATAAAATTGATAAACCATTGGCCAGATTAACCAAAAATAGAAAAGTAAAATCTTTAATAACCTTAATCAGAAATGAAAAGGGGGATATAACAACTGATACCACAGAGATACAAGAGATTATTTCTGACTACTACTAAAAATTTTATGCCCAGAAATTTGACAATGTGGAGGAATTGGACCAATGCCTTGAATCACACCATCTTCCTAAACTTAACCAGAAAGAAATAAATCTCTTGAATAGACCAATATCAAGCACTGAAATTGCAGAAACAATAAAAAAGCTTTCAACAAAAAAAAGCCCAGGAACTTATGGCTTCACATCAGAATTCTATCACACCTTCAAAGATGAGCTTGTACCTATACTGTAGAATCTATTCCAAAACATTGAGAAAAGATGAACCTTCCCCAACACATTCTATGAAGCAAACATCACCTTAATTCCAAAACTAGGAAAAGACCCAACTAAAAATTAGAACTGCAGACCAATTTCACTAATGAATATTGATGCAAAAATACTCAACAAAATCTTAGCTAATAGATTACAGCTACTCATTGAACAAATTATACTTCACAATCAAGTAGGCTTCATCCAAGTGATATGAAGTTGGTTTAACATGTGCAAATCCATAAATGTAATATGGATTACATTAAGAGACTGGTTTCATCTCTTATCAATAGAAGCAAAAACAAAGACTATCCATATCAATAGAAGCAAAAACAAAGACTATATGATCCTTTCAATAGATACAGAAAAAGCATTTGACAAAATTCATCATCCTTTTCTAACAAGAACACTTAAGAAAATAGGCATAGGCAGCACATTTTTTAAGCTGACTGAAGCCATCTATTACAAACCCATGGTTAACGTCATACTGAATAGTGTAAAACTAAAAGTTTTTCCAGACAAGGATGTCCACTATTACCACTATTATTCAACATAGTTCTGGAAGTTCTAGCCAATGGACTCAGGCAAGAGAAGGAAATAAAGGGCTTCCACACGGGGACAGAGGAAGTCAAGCTCTTGCTTTTTACTGATATGGTCTTATAGTTAGAAAACCCCAGAGACTCATCCACAAAACTCTTGGAAGTAAGTCATCAAGAAATACAATAATGTCTCAGGGTATAAAATCAAAGTCCACTAATCAGTAGCCTTTGTATACACCAATAACAGCCAAGGTGAGAAGCAAATCAAGGTCACAATTCCCTTCACAGGAAAAGAGAAGAGAAGAAAAGAGAAGAGAAGAGAAGAGAAGAGAAGAGAAGAGAAGAGAAGAGAAAGGAAAAAAAGAAAAGAGTTAGGAATATACCTAACAAAAAAGGTGAAAGATGTTTTCAATGAGAATTATGAAACCCTAAGAAAAGAAATTTCAGAACACACTAACAAATGGAAGAACATACCATGATCTTGGCTGGGAAGAATCAATATTGTCAAAATGTCTATTCTACCCAAATCAATCTACAAATTCAATGTAATCCCCATTAAAATACCAACATTGTATTTTGAAGAACTGGAAAAAATAGTACTCTGTTTTGTATGGAACCAGAAAAATAAAGAAAAACCCATATCCCCAAGGCTATTCTTAGTAATAAAAACAAAGTCAGAGGCATCACCCTATCAGACCTCAGACTATATTACAAGTCCACCTTAATCAAAACAGCATGGTATTGGCACAAAAATAGAGACATAGACATACGGAACAGAATAGAAAACCAAGAGATGAAACCAGTCTCTACCTGCCACCTCATCCTTGATAAACCAAACAAAAGCATACTGTAGGAAAAAGAATCCCTATTCAACAAATGGTGCTGGGAGACTGGATAACCACATGTAAAAGACTGAAACAACTCATACTTTTCACCCCTTACAAAAATTGACTTACGATGGATAAGAAACTTAAATCTAAGACATGACGTGATAAAAATCTTAGAAGAAAGTGTGGTGGAAAACTCTTGATGTTGGACCAGGTAAACATTTTATGACATAAACTTTAGCAGCCCTCACAACAACAACAAAAATTAGCAAATGGGACTTAATTAAGCTGAAATGCTTCTGCACAGCTAAGGACACAACAAGTAAAGCAAGAAGACAATCTTCAGAATGGGAAAAGATATTTGCAGGGTATCAATCTGACAAAGGGTTGATAACTAGAATCTACAGAGAACTCACATTAATCAACAGAAATCCCATCTACTTCTGGGCAAGAAGTATGAATGGAACCTTCTCAGACAAAGACAGATGAAAGGCTAACAAATATTTGAAAAAATACTCATTGTCCCTGATCATCAGAGAAATGCAAATCAAAACTACCCTGAGATATTACCTAATCCCAATAAGAACAGCCCACATCACAAAGTCTCAAAGCTGCAGATGCTGGCATGAATGTGGAGAGAAGGGAACACTTTTGCACTGCTGGTGGGACTGCAAACTAATGCAACCTTTTTGCATGGAAATACAGAGAATCTTCAAAGAACTAAAGTTAGATATTCCATTTAATCCTGCACTCCCTTTACTAGGCATCTACCTAGAAGAAAAAAAAATCCTTTTCTCATAAGGATATTTGCAATAGTCTATTTATCATAGCTCAATTTACAATGGCCAAAACATGGAAACAAGCTAAATGCCCACCAACCCAGGAATGGATTAAAAAGCTGTAGTATATGTAGTATACCATGGAATGCTATTCATCCATTTAAAAAGATGGAGACTTTACATTTTTTACATTAACCTGGTTGGAGGTGGGACACATTCTTCTTAGTAAAGCATTGCAGAATGGAGAAGCAAGAATCCAATGTACACAATTCTAATATGAAGGCAGTAGATTATCTGATACAAGGGGTGGCTAGGGGAATATGGGATCAATAAGAGGTGAGGAGGGGAGGAGATGGGGGTCATGGTGTATGGCACACCTCTTGCAGGTGGGACACAATTACAAGAGGAACTTCACCTAACAATCACAAGTAGTGTAACCTGTTTCTTTGTACCCTTGGTGAATCTCAAACAATTAAAAAATTTTGTCATTATATTTTATTATCATCATATTATATTCCACCAGAGGCAGGTTTCATATTAGATTTTCCCAGCCCTTAAATTCTACTCTATTTCCATCCATCATGCCAGATATTTCTGGAGCAAGTCTCGCTATGTATTACCTGGTAATGACCGGAAAGAAGATATTCTGAGGATAAGACAGAACCAGCTCTGAAGAGGTTAAGAGAATGCTGGTAAAGGAATAAATGGGTGAGAGATATCTGAGACTGGTTGTTGGCAATAGCAGATGTTTTCTTATGGAGACTGAATAGGAGCACTTGCCCAGACCCTTTAATGGATTGTCTTTAAAAGATGAGATTCGTTTTGCTATTAAACATTTAAAGGAGTTGACTGTTATCACACTTTAATCTGTTTCTTTATTTTGAAAAGTGGCAATTTGGTCCTTTTTCAAGACCATATTTTGTCCGTGTGCCTTGTTTACTTAAAGATCTAGCAAGTGCCACATCATGCGATTCAGATTTAATTTAATCTCTGCTTGGCTTCCTTAATTAAAATAGAGGATAAATTCTCTTACATTGTCTATAAATACATCCTTCATAAATAGAACACTTATAAAAGTGCTGAGTATGTTATGAGTGATGAAGTCTATTCAAAATTGAGATCAGAAGATGTTCATTCATTGACTCATCTGAGGCAATAACTTCAGTGCCTATAAAGTTTAAAAATAACAGACTGTTCTTATGGAACAATCTTAACATAGGTTCAATTTTTCCCAAAAAGATACACAAAAAATTATTTTATGAGTCTAGAGGATAGATCTTCCTTTTAGATCTACTTTTGCAATTCTTTCTTTATTTTAATGAAATCATTGATAATTCCATTAATGTGTTGTTTCATACTTTCTAGTGAAGGGGACACCCTAAAACACAATTTTTTAATTCCTTTTCTTTTTTATTTTAGGACCGTATATGAAGCATCAAATTTGAATTTTTTAGCATTAAAAATTTCAAAGGAAGGTAGAAAGATTAATTCATTAAAATAGTACTAACTTGTCTTGAACATGTGCCTGGAAGTATACAAAAAGTTGAGGATACATACAGTAAGGAACTCAATACAGTACCCTAGGATAGTAGAGTTCAGTTGTAATTATGTGATCAAAGTTGCATTTTGGGCAGAAAGTTTTTAAACAATATTAGAAAATATTGTGTGTAAATAAAAATTAGGAACTAGGGAGTCTAATGTTTAAAAATGAAGTATATGGATGTTATAGTGTTTCTGTAATTATTGGCATGAGACATTTACAGCATACTTATGTCATTAAGTGAGTTTTTTTAAAAACAAAGAAAGATCTTGGGTAATTAGTTCAAGAAATTAAATTTGTTTCTGAACACTGAATTTGAGATATTGCTTGAACATCACTGTGGAGATTCCCAGTGAGTAAGTGAAAATCTGGATCCTCTGCTTAGTAAGGAGATCCTAACTACAAATACAGATTTGTGACAAATAACTTCCTTTTGATATCTGAAACATAACTAATGGGGACACCATCTCATTGATGTTATACCATTCACAGAGAAAAAGAGAGTTAGACAGGGAAATAAGTATGTAAATACCAAGATAGGTTTTAGAAGCAGTGGTCTTCAAGGAATTCTAAGGAAAAAAGATCAGAATAAACATAGGGATCAAAATTCTAGTTAGTCTTCAAACTATAGATTATATACAAATATAATATCAGACATGTTTCTGTTAGTCTTTAATTTAGGTAAAGTTTGTGTCTGTTAGTATTCTGAAACAAGAGGGAACAGGAAAGCCCTATAGATTTATATTAACATTGAACCGGTTTATAAATATCATCTCAGAAGTGATGGTTTGAGATATGTTTCTCTCATCAAAGTTTCTATAGCCATTTTATTGCCTTGTCCAGGTTAAAGAGGGGAGGCCATAATCAACTGTTATTAGCCAACAGAGTAGCTCAAGCAGCAATGTATGAGTCAAGGTGCCCTGTACTTTGGTGGTTTTGTCTCTTGTCCCTAGGTGTGAGTTATTTTATTCACAATAATCAAAATAACTTATTTTGTTTCTTTTCAGTTTCCTACTGACTTTCAGTCATAAACCCATTTGTAAGGTCCCACTTAACAAGGGCAGGAGTGGACAAACCATGAATTTAGAGTGAATTAAGCATCTACCTTTTTATTAGGGAGGTAGAGCCCTTGTTCCAATGTAGGGGAGGAAAATATTTCTAACTTTATACATTGGACATGTTTAGCTACCTATAAACAAAAAATAGTCAAGGTGATTATCCAATCCCTGGGAATCTACCTACTCTAAATTTGTTTTTAAATTTTATAATGTTATTAACATATCTTTCTTTTATTCTCTCCAAAGGCTTGTGTAAAATTCTATTTGGGTAGGAGTCACGTAAAAAATCAAATTGTAGAATTCAAAAACTTGGAGGCAATTGTGTGTTGTGAATAGGTGTGTGTGTTTATGCATATATGTGAATATAACTCATTTAACCACTTTCAATTTAGTTAAGTTTGCTAATGTATTAATTAATAGAGAAAGGGAAAAATATCTCATTGTATCCATTAGAAAACTGAAGCTTCACTGGGCAGAATGGCTCATACCTGTAATCCTAGCATTCTGGGAGGCCGACACTGAAGGATCCTTTGAGCTCAGGAGTTTGAGACCAGCCTGAGCAAGAGCAAGACCCTGTCTCTCCTAAAAATACACAAAAGATTAGCTGGGCATTGTGGCTGGCGCTATAGTCCTGGTTGTTCAGGAGGTTAGGGCAGGACGATTGGAGGATTGCCTGAACCCAGGAATTTGAGGTTGCTGTGAGCAAGACTGATGCCATGGCACTCTGGCCTGGACAGTAGAAAAAGACTTTGTCTCAAAAAAATAAATAAATGAAAAAAGAAAAAAGAAAGAAAACTGAAGCTCAAAGAGTTTAAATAAGCTTCAATTCCACAGTGAGTTCCCCGTCTGAGTTGACAATAGGAAGTCTGTGACTAAATGAGTGACTGAATATTCACAGTAACTTGCATAGTCACAAAATGTGTTCTAAAAAAGATCCCTCAGGCACCAATGTTTCTGCAACTTAATTCATACATGTATTTTGATTCTGACAATGGAAAACATGGGAAATTTTCTTTAATGCCATAATTTAGTTATCATCTAATATTCCTATTAAGAGATGAGGAAAATATTTACAGGCAAAATTGTATCTCAAGGGCTAGAAATAATGTATATGTAATCTCTTTTCCAAATCCGTATAATATTTTTTATATTTACTTAAAAAGAGGCTTGTGTTTACTTAAGAAGAGGCTTTGAGAATGTATTATCATTGTTACAAGAGGTATAAATTACCATAACAGTCGGTCCTTTTAAGTAGTTGAGAAAATGCAAAAAAGCTTGATTATTTCAGCTACAAAATCCAGTAATATAAAACTAGCTTGCTAAAGGAAACAGCTGGATACCTGAATTTCTGTCAACATGTATTTTCACAAACATTTTAGTTTTCACTGACACAATGAATTTGACTAAACTCGGGTATTGTTACAACAAAATTAACATTCTTAAAAGCCTATTGACCATTGGTTGACAACAACAGCAAAAAATAGTTCAGTTCCTGACTTTATTATGAGAACAGTGAGTACTTTTATCCTTTTCCTGTCAGCAGCATAGTTTGGTATTTTAATAATAGAAAGAAAATGAATTGCATTCAACAATTCCAACAGCATTTGAACAGCATTTCAACAATTCCAACAGCATTTTAGAAATTTTATTCTTTTGGTTATACATTTTTTTCTCTAGAATATAAAAAGCGCTTTCCATGATATAAGTACACAGTTGGAACTAATTTGGAATTATTGAGGTAAAATGCCTAAGAAATCAACAGTGGAATTCCAGATTATATAATTCTCAGCCAGAAGAAATTCTCTAGAGTATGCTCACTGGTAAATTTTCTACTATTAACACATAATTACAGCCCAATTCATTTGTGTAACTCAACTAACTTTTAGGGGTACTCATTTATTTGGGGCCTCTTTTGTTTGTGCTTCCCAAACTCTCAAAGGTATAAGGCAGTATGATGGGCAAAACTTGGAAGAACAAAAAGAAATTTGGGAAAGCTTACAGGATATTCTATTCACTCAAATATTTGCTTGAAAATCAGTTGTATTAGAATTTTAAAATGATAATTTGACATAAAAGAACTCAAATAGCAAATAATTTTTTAAGGTAATGGAGGAATTTTACAAAGAAGGATCTAGCACTGCTGCCTACCTGTCCAGATTCACTTCTGCTCACCCCCAGTACCCCATGTTCTGGGTCTACTAGAGGATATCCTATTATCTAAATATGGTTTCTTTCTCATAAATCCATGATTTTGCCCTGGAATTTCTGGACACTGAGTGTCATCCTCCTGACAAATCGTAGCCTCATAAGACTCCCTTCCAGCTTTATCTCTTCTTAAACACCTTTCCTGATCGGAGCCACAAATGTGTTGTACCTTCCCTGAGTTTCTCATACAAAGTTCCTTGTGAAGCTTTTCTTATGCTATATTGTTCACTTCATCTACTATTCTTATTAGACTGTGTGCTTCTTGCGACCAAAGTGGTATATTTCATCTTTGCAAATCTAATTTTTGAATCCATGTCCACCTTCTTTTCTGTATCTCCACAGCTTTTAGTAAGGTACTTCATACCCAGTAAATCCTAACTATGTGCTATCTGGCTGACATCTGATTTACTGAAAGCACTCTATCCTAACATCTTATAAATATTAAGTATAAGATACTTGTAATTTATGTCACACCAGTTTCCAAAAATAACAAGGCAGCCTTAAAATGTACTTAAGGAAATATGTATCATAAACCCAAGACTAGGGGACTAAATTGAATTTTACGACTCTCATTTAGTTGTCATTTATTTTGTCATCTTTGAATATATGAAATTATTAATTAGACATTAAACCTTGATGTGAAATTCTTTGAAGGATATAATTTGTCTTACATTGGACAGAAGGTGATAGAGGGTGTTACTAATGTCTGGGAATTTAACATCCCAATGTCATGTACCAAATGTATGGGGACCAATTGAATAAGATTACAACATCATTCTAGGAAGTAATTCTTGTCATGAGTATTTCCAGAGGTAATTCTTGATTTAGTTGTTCAGCCAGATGGATGTGTCAAGTTCCATATAAATGAATGTTGGTTCCCCTATGGAAAGAGGAAATTACCAAGTAAAAGAGGGGGCTTGTGCGCTGCAAAATCTTTTACAAGTGATCCATTTCTATATAGTCCTGTATAGAAAAATGTGGAAATGTTCATTGGTTATAAAAAGGTCAACATATATTAGTTTTAATTAGTAGACATTCTATAATGATTTCAGAGAAGAAATAATTGTAAAGTGTCTTGTAACATATGGAGATTATTAATGTTAAGATAGTGTAGAGTATATGAGAAGAGAAAATTATGGTTATTATTTTTTCTCTAGCTTAGAATAATCTTTTTACTTACATACCAACAAAAAGCTTTCAATCTTTTCAGCTCATGCACAGTTACATTTGTTGCATATACAACAGTACAAAGCAATTTTGGAGCTGTTTTTTTCTGGAATGACCATCAGAGCTTTTGTTGTATGAGGTCTAACAATTAAGTTCATGAACTCATCCTAGGAAACAGTGGTCTAGGTGCTGGTGTCAGGGAATAGCTTTCCCAGGGGAGTGCCTCAAAGGTGACCATAGTGATATTCAGCAATGAGGATGAGTTTGTGAACTTAATCATCAGACTCTGATACTATACGTTCAGCATAATGGCCAACACTAACTTGGTGCTAACTACGTTATCTGGATAACATTTGCTATATCAAAACAATTTTTTAAAAATATGTTTCAACCACAGTAGCATTTTATATTTTGTGGTCTATGTGTATGAGTATCCATGAGAGTGCCAAAAAATGTGTACACATTTTAAGAAAGGAAAAACTGTATTAAAATTGTGATACTCAATACATTCCAAATAATAAAAAAATGAACACAAATTGCATTTGAGGATCCCTTGAAATTGCAGAAGTCAAACATGACTTGAGCATGTTTTTAATATAGTTTTTTCCCTTTATTAAAATGTATATACATTTTTTGGCACCCTCTATACACCACACATTTGTGGTACTTATACACAATAACTAAAAAAACAAGACTAACAGTGGACAGTCCCATGCTGCTGCTGGGACCAAGGTCATAATAGAATTTTCTGCCTCTTCTGGAAACCATTTGGGATTCCAGTCATCCTCAGACATCATTTTTTCTGGTCTAGGTTGTTTGCCTACTAGAGCGATCACTGAGATGTCTGAGCACCTGATTACCATGCCCCACATCAGTGTTAATTACTAACACTCTTCTTTCATGGTTATCACCAGGTGTTCAAACCCCAAAAGATGCCGAGTGACTTCCCTGAATTCCAGACACTCCTTCTACTACACTTCCACAGACACCACTCCATCTACTTCTCAAAAGCAGATCAATTGGATCAATTCCCAATGTTAGTATAGTCATTCCCTTTTAAATTCATGGTCTACTGGCATGAAGAACCCTGAGTGACAAGGGCCAACCATCACCTAGTAGAAGGTTCCCGCCTCCCCCCTGAGAACCAGGATCTCTAATCTGACAGATACTAAAGTTGAGCAAATAGGCATCAAAAATTCCTCAAGTGGGCAAGTGGGAGTGAGAACAAGAGGGTGTGACTCATGTATCTGGCGTCGTATCCTTACCCTCAATGTCCTGCTGCTCAGCCTTCCAGCTGCAGCATCTGTAATTATGTCATGGTGCCAAATGCCAGGGATTAAAGCCTCCAGGACCAGTCCTCAGCAAGTCACTGCCTAGAGTTGGAATATGAATGTCCCCGATCCTCCACTTCTTGGTGGTATGACTCTGAGCCATGTGCTTCATACTTGCTGCAGAGTTATCCTACAAGATAGGGCTTGTCGCCCACAGTGGAAGCAGCACGATAGAGCAGCATTTATTGGCCTCCTCTCTCCTCTGTCTCACTTCTTCACGCTCCAACTGGTGCGCCCTTTGCCTCTCCAACATGTTACTTGCATTTGGATCCTTGCCTCAGTCTTACCATCTGGAGGAAGTCACCACATTCATTCAAAGAAGACGCTTGTAATTCTAGCCCTCTGTTACTGGAAACAGATATTCTAGCTGTTAGAACCATGGCACCAGATAATTGTTACCAGTTCAAAATATACTTGCATATCACATCTTAACAGACAGCGTCCTGGGTCTACAGTGTCATGCTCCCCAACTTGTAGGTATATCTTTAAGAAGCCATTCAATAATCAGTCATGCCGGTTACTTCAGGATGTTGCAGTCTGCTCAGAGAACCAGTAGATTCTGTGGTCAGTTGTTCATCTCTGCACATTCTTCACTACAAGGTGGGCCCCTTGGTCAATGCAATGTTATGTGGGATCCCACAATGAGAAAGGAAACTCTCTATGAGCCCTCACATGGTGCTGGAGGCTGAGGGACTATTAAAAGGGCTGCAAATCCATACATGGAATTTTATCGACCTCAATGAGGCTGAACTGCTGTCCTCTTCACCAGTTAAGTAGTGAGTTTCAATATAATCAATTTGCCACTCAGGGCTATTTCTTCTCAGGGAATGGTACCATTTCAAGACCTAATTTCATTCTTTGTTAGTGTTGACAGGTCACACATTAGCAGTAGTGGCTGGCTTGGTGAACAGTAGCCTGTGCTGTTGGCCCATGAATACTCTTGATCCCTCCTACCGTGGCTGTTCCATTCATAAGCCTACTGTGCAAGCACCTGAGTGTTAAGCTGTAGAGTCTAAGTAGCATCTGGTGGACAAGTCGTTCTCTCTATTCAATTATTAAGAGTCACTCCTGCTGACTCTGGTGACCACAGAAAGCCATCAGCCAAAAACCTATAGATGCCTGCAAGTTGAAAGTCTCTGGGTCTATGTACAACAAATGTGTCTGCCACAACAATGGATACCTTATAATGCATTTCTCCTTTTATCCTCATTGCCACCTTCCTAAGAATTAGCTATTATTATCCCTTTAATCCAATGAGTAAACTTGAAATCAATTGAATCATAGAGTTTGAACGACTTTCAAATGCTGTGATAGTTCCACTAGGAACAGCAGGATCTAGAATTCTCCAATAGAGGCTTTTCTTTATAAATTCCTGTTTCTGGTTTCATAATAGTGAATTAGAATATTAATTATAGCTGGGCTTTAATTATTTCAAGGGTATTTAATGTAGATAGCATAAAGACATTAAGAATATGTTATTAAAAATGTCAGAGTTTCCAATAAACTTTCAAGCTCAAGCTGAAGGAAATTCATGGCTGGTCAGGTTTAGGAAATCTCTCTCTCTCTCTCTCTCTCTCACACACACACACACACACACACACACACACATTTAAAAGTTATTCTTCCAGAGAAAGGACCAGTAGCAATAAATTAGAAGGCAGTGGGCATAATGCTTGCCCAGACATGCACTAGCACAATAGAAATTTAGTATGAGGCTGCTACCTGGAATGCAAAGTGAATACCTTAGTAACAGGCTGCTACGTGGAATGCTAAGTGAATATAGTTGTTTTTGTTGACATTCCTATTTATTCTGTCAATAGCTTTTTAAGACTGAGTCCATGACGATGGGAAAAAATATATCAATTTGTCCAAAACCAGAAAAAACGTGAAAAGCTAAAGGGAGATGCAAGTCTCAACATTCAGAGCTTCAGACTGTAAGATACATACTGTTCTTAATACCTGGCTGTTTCTGATATTTTCAAGTTAGGTTAGAAGCAGGAGGAGGGAATTCTCAGCTTGGTGCTTTATTACCAGGAAAATGATCTCTGCTTGAAGCACTGTACAACCCACATAGCCCATTCTGTGTGAGGCAGCAATTCAAAGACTTTTTTTCAGAAACCAAACAAAAACCTTTCCAATTTTTGATTTGTTTTTCAATAACTGAAAAGCAAACATCTTAAAATTTTCACTTTTGATACCTGTCAGTCTCAGTAGCCTCCCTTCAAACTCTCTGTCTCTGCCATTTCAGCTTCCGAACTGAAATTGTAAGACCTCCTTCCTGTCCTTCTGAATTCCTTGGTCCCAGCACTGTCTCCTTTCACCTTCTTTGAGCTCTTATTTTTCTCCTGTGAATAATTTTCATTTCAAATAAGTCATTTTTGTTTTTATCATGCGTTAATATTGGTCCTCATATTCTTGTGAGACCCTAATGTTTGTCCTCAATTCTTGCCTAGAACAGGGTGAAACTCCCTTGGCTCATTCTGACAGCATCCAATGTGATGAGAAATAGTGAATGTTATTAATCTAAAATGAAATAAGAAATAGTTAATGTCAATGTGTGTTATACATTCATATATAATGCATATGCTATATGCATATCACTTACCATGTACTAAGCACTGCTGTTAGTCATTTACATATTAATATATAATAACGTAATATGTAATAACTTGTAAGAACTCTAAGAGGTAATATGTCAATTAGCCCCACAGTTAGGAAGACTGCACCTCGGTGAATTTATGCAAATTGGGCAACAGGTGGCTAGTAATAGCTTGGATCGGAAGCTGTGGAGTGAGGTGCTAGAGGAGTCTCCACTTTTAATCACCATCTGCACTGCTTCTTTCAGAAGAACTTTTGGTGTCCTGGAATTTTGAGTTCAGGAAAGAGGTGGCTCCACCAAAGATAGTTGGGCAGGGTATAGCAGATGCCTAATGTAAGACAGTGAAAGACATTTAAGTCAGAAAACTGCTTGTTTTTCTGCATCCTAAAATATGACTATTGATTTTTATGTTTTATAAGCCACATCCTAATAATCTGCTGTCAGTTTGTAAATTACAAGGTTGCTAGTCAATAAAATATTGCCTAACAAGGTCATAGCGTCCCATCTCTGCAAGGGTGAGGTTCTGAACAGTCAAGATGATATACTTGGAATCTGCCTTATAGAAGAATTTATTTAAAAAGGGTGGAATATTTCATTGATACTGCTAAAATATCCAAATGAATAATGATTATCTTATGAATGAAACATTAACTGATTTATTTTTATTGTATATATAATACATAATCCTTAGAAAAAGGTAAGGAAGTAAAGATAAGCAAAATGGGAACTTATAAAATGACATACTGTATTTGACTTTCTTCCTTTTTAACACAAATATTTATAAGCTTACAAACATCAGGGGATAGCTTATACCATGCTCTCTACCTTTCTGTCTTTATTTACTATAGAATGAATACATCTCCAGATAAACTTAATTCTTAATTCTTAATAAACTTAATTCTACATTAAAATAATGCCAAATTACTATTCTTTTTAATCCTGTTACATTATTTTAATAGAAACATTTATTGGGCACCCAACATTGAAAAACTAGCCAAAGCCCCCAATCTTGGCCTGGCTTCACTCTTGTCTTCTAGTCCACATTCCTTTAAAAAGAGAGAGAAAAAATATAGCCAATGGC
>NW_003852400.1:47110968-47112601 GCF_000181295.1 Otolemur garnettii | reverse complement strand
CATCTTTAAAATATATTTTTAAGAAAAAAATTACTTTATCCAAAGAACAATTTGATTTTGTTTTAAACAGGATCTGTGAAATATGAACACAACTTAAACCATCATATTTTATGGATGTTTCATTTCACATTTTTTTAGTCGATAAATTCTTTTTTTTTAATTTTTTTTATTAGATCATAGCTGTGTACATTGATACTGTCATGGGGTACAGTGTGCTAGTTTTATATACAGTTTGAAATATTTTCATCAAACTGGTTAACATAGCCTTCATGTCATTTTCTATAAATTCTTAAAGATAGTCATCTTACTAACGTAAATTATAAAATGACACACAACATATTTTATTATTTTTTCTCCATTATGCCAATATTTTAGGATTTTTCTTCATTCATAGCCTGTTTATTACTGCCTACAGCACCCTCCCCTCTTTTCATTTCATACTCTCCTTTTTATTCGCCTACATAAATCCTAATAATATTTTGGACTTTATCTTAAATGTCATTCACACAGAGAGTTCTTGAGTTCTTTCTGGACATCATAGCTGAGTCATCTACCTATATATATATGTATATATATATAATATTTTTAAGTTTTATAACCTGATATTTTGATATACATGTACAATGTGAAATGATTACCAGAATCAAGCTAATTAACATATTAATCACGTCACATGGTTACCATTTTATTAATACTTTATGGTAACAGCTGTCTTAGGAAATACCAAGTATACATTATAGTATTAAGTATAGTCACAATGCTGTACATCAGATTTGCAGAACTTGCTCATTTGATAATTGAAAGTTTATACTCTTTGACCAATATCTTGCCTTCCCCCATTCCAGCTCCTGGCAACCACAGTTCTACCCTCTACTTTTATTAGTTAAGTTCTTTCTTCCACATATAAGTGAGATCATGGAATATTTGCCTTTCTGTGTCTTCCTTATTTGACTTAGCAAAACGTCCTCTAGGTTCGTATGTTTTGACACAAATGGCAAGATTTCCTTCTTTGTTGAGGCAGAGTAATATCATTTTATTTATCCATCTACCTGTCATTGGGTATAAGTTATTCCCATATCTTGGACATTGTGAATAATGCCTCAATGAATATGTCAGTGCAGATACATCTTCCAGGTATTGATTTCATTTCCATTGAATGTATACCCAGAAGTGGATCATATAGTAATTCTATTTTTATTTTTTTGAAAAACCTCCTTACCATTTTCCATAAGGGCTTTACCAGTTTACAGTCTTACCAACAGTGCACACAGGTTCCTTTTCCCCATGCCCTTGGCAATACTTAATACTTATTTTATTTTTTAATATCCATCCCATAAGTGTAAAGTGGTATCTCATTGCAGTTTTGATTTGCCTTTCTCTGATAATAAGCAGTGTTGAGGACCCTTTCAAATAGCTATTGGTCATTTGTATGTCTCTGAAAATTAAGTCACTTCAGGTCCTTTGTCCATTTTTTAAATGGGTTTATTTGGTTTTTTACTACTGAGTTGTACATATTCCTTCTACATTTTGGATATTATTCACCTATAAAATATATGGTTTGAAAATATTTTCACCCATTCCATAGGTTGACTTTTCATTTTGTTCATTATTTCCTTTGTTGTACAGAAACTTT
>NW_003852400.1:47105275-47110109 GCF_000181295.1 Otolemur garnettii | reverse complement strand
ATACTTAGACATGTCATCACAACTGAGACTTTTCTTTTTGGTAATAAGAATGCCTCAGTTAGGGCTGGGGACAGTGGCTCTCACCTGCAATCTGAGCTCTCAGGGAGGCCAAGACAGGAGGATCACTTGAGCTTAGGAGTTTGAGAAAAGCCAGAGTGAGAGTGAGACCGCATCTCTACTAAAAATAGAAAAATTTGCTGAGAGTTGTGGCAGGCACCAATATTTCTAGCTACTCCAGAAGCTAAGGCAGGAAAACTGCTTAAACCAGGAGTTTGAGGCTGCTGTGAGCTAGGCTGATGCCTTGGCACTCCTGCCTGAGTAACAGAATGGGACTCCAAAAAAAAAGCTATAGTTGTAACATAATTTTGTTCCTTCTAGGGTAAAAACTTAACTTTCTTGTTAAATGCTAATAGATATAATTAGAAACATATTTGTAAAACTTATCTTCATGATATTAGTCATAGCTTGTATTACATGATTAAAGAGATTTATAATCTGAATAAAAATGTTTTATATTTTTAATGTAAGAAGAAATTATTTAATTTCTCAAAAAATACAACAAATATCCCATTTTTGTAGAGTTTATTTCAAATTAAATTTGGCAGAAAATAAATTTAATATTTTCTATTTACTGATTAGTGAGTAAAAAAATCTCAGAGAAACTAATTTACTTCTAACAAGGGCTATGCAATTTAACTCTGTGGGATAAAAAATAAGGAATGAGAAAACATGTCTATACAGGAAATATCTTAGTAATTAAATTCTGAAATAACAACCCCCCCAAATCATCACTGAAAAACACAGTCCTATGCATACATTAACTACGTTATATGAGTTAAATTATAAGTTATTGTTATGTATTTGCAAAATAATTAGTACTTTGTACCATGCCTATATTAACTGACAGACTAGGAAAAATTTTCTTCAGATGAAATTCAACTAGTCTTTGTAAGTATTCACAAGTTAAAGGATTAAAATGGAATTTATCAATATTCAAGCTGTATGTCACCATTCATAAATACTGCTTAAATTATTAATGACTAAATTAATTACATAGATGTTGATTACTAAGTTGTAGTTATTAAGCCTTAAAACTTCAATAGAATCTATTTTCTTTCCCTCTAACTCTTGAGTTCCATCATGTATAAAATGTTTGATTTTGAATCAAAAGTTCAGTTTATTATATCTTAAACAAGAAGTGGTACAATTAATCAAAGTATGAACCTACACTAAAGACACAGTTTTACCATCTTAACGGTAGCGTGTTTATACCAGCAGCAAAGAAATCCGGAGAACTAGTGGCAATGAAATCATGAAAGGCGATGTCCACAGCTAGTTGAGAACTGAATATTTTTCCTCATAAGAAGTGGTCCAAAGCCTGGAAAAACTAGTAATCAATTGGTGCAAGGTCTGGTGAATATAGTGGATGAGTCCACATCCTCTAGTTTGAGCAGAGTTATTTGTACCACATGTGGTTGGGCATTGGCTTGTAAGAGAATTGGCCTATCTCTGTTGACCAATCTTCTTTGCTTAATAGCAAGCATCCTTATTTCTCTCACTGGTGGCTGTAGACATTTTCCATAATGGATTGATTAGGTTTCAGGAAGCTGTAGTGATAAGACTGGCATTGGACCACCAAACAGACTCCATTAGCTTTTTTTGGTGAATATTCAGTTTTGGACTGTGTTTTGGCCCTTTGTCTTTACCCAGCCATTGTGTTGAATGCTTGCAATTGTCAAAAAGAATTCACTTCTCAATATGCTACTGAAACGGTTCACCTATGTCATGACAGCAGAGAAAGGCAAACTTGGAGAGATTTCTTATTTAATGACCTAATACATGAGTCAAATCTCACCTGGGACCCAGAGTAAGCATATTCAATGGGAACAATCCCCAGAATGACATCACATCCGTTCTAGCACATCTGCCGCCACCCTCACCCTATCCTTGGTTCTTCTGTGCATGCCCTTTGTGTGGCAAAGACTGGAAGTCTGGAAATTACCTATCATTGACTCTCCTGTCAGCACAGGTCTTCATCAGTAAGAGGCATGTAAAGCTGGAAGGAGGAGAAACAGGCATCATTATGCCTTCAACAGTGGTGGGCACCTTTTTGAATTTCAGTTGAGAGCAGATAGGTTGTTTGTTGGCACATTCCGTGTGTTCTGAGAATGTTAGTGTTACATTCGTGAATGCTGGTTTCTTCAAAAATACTGCAACTACGTGAGTTCCTGAAAACTGGAAATGGGTTTTCCTGACCCCTGATCATCCAGCCTTTGCCCTGCTTTGCAGATAGCGAATTCCCATATTAGATACCATCCAATGTGAAATATCTAGGGTGTTTTCTAATTTCTTAACTGAGTATGCCACTTACAGATTTTGAGCCAAAAGTAGTTAACTAAGTGACAATTCCCTGATGACAAGTCTCTCAAATCCATCAATAAAGAGAATATGGCCTATAAAGAAAACCTGAAAATACACAAAAAGCTGTATTTCCACATGGCTAACTCTTTCCCATGAAACTTTTTCTAAAGAATACGCAAGCAAGATTAAACTGAAGAAGCAGATAGAACATCTCAAAATGTCAAATTACAGGGTTTGTAATCCAAAGAGAAAAGCAAAAAGCTCCTATTTTTTAATACCTTGTAATCACTATGTGGAAATAATTACATCATTTAAAAAAGTTTTTAGGTTTTGGCTCTTGTATCTACCTACACATAAGTCATTTGTTTACTTTATAACTTTTAGTGGGGGTTGGACAGAAGGGAGTAGAAACTCTCAGAGACACCTATGCTGTCATTTTGTCCTAGCAATAAGAGAACCTCCTCTTAGCAGCATTATTCAACTCTTAATGCATCTCCCCGGCCTCCAGAGTTGGCTTCTCCGCGTTTCTCCACCGCTTGGCAGAGCAACCCAGATTATGTCTCCAGTCTATGTTCTTCAGTGTCTTCCCGCCATTCATAGACTTTGTCTAAGCTCCATCACAGGGCTCACCATGCGTCCTGCTTTGCTGGATCCCTGCTAATTGCCTGACTGCACTTCCCACTACTTTCTTCACTTATCTGACATTCATCTATGGAAAACCATTGCTACTCTCTGCGTGTGCAATGATATCCCTAGCCCCTAAGCATTTTTTCACACAGTCTTTTCTCCCCAAAAGGCCACTGAGCTAAAAAGGGATCTAGTTGCCAATGATCCAACATTACGATTTAGCACATGGGAAATGTTTTCAGGATGGTCAAATATTTAAATAAATAGAAGGTTTTAGACAGCATGCTCTTCTTTTAAAGGAAACTGGAACTAAATCTAAAACTGGGGCTATATAAAAATGGAAGTGAACCCAGTCACCAGGGCTTCGCAGAATTATTCGGTTTTTCCTAGCTTTCTGATAAGCTAAGCAAGTGGTAACTTGCAAGGTGAATCAGAAAGGATGCTGTCCACTCTGTTTCTGTACGTGAAATAACGGAGGATGAAACAGTGTGCTTCAAAACTTTTGTAGTCACTCACACATGTTAGATGTATAATTTTACAGGTTTACTACCACTCTGTTAACAACTTTTGCTATCATTGTACAGGCTTTCCAGAATGGTGATCAATTTTGATGTGAATAATGAACAAATATTAACATATTTACAAAGCTTTATTTGGTAAAGGAGTTTTTTCAAGACACAGTAATCAAATGTGTTATCTTAAAAAATATTATGTATATTTATCTTTTTTAGTAAATAACGAGATATGCTTTCCATAGGCAACTAAAGTATACCAAGACACGAAATTCCAAAATCAAATCATCATATGCTAAATTTATTAAGAAAATGCTAGTAAAGTGGTCTCAAGAAGGACTCTTGAATTCCTTTATCTCCTTGGTCTGGTAGGGGTCAGACTGGTGTGTCTGACTTGCATTTGAAAATATTGGAGCCCCACGACATGATAGCTGCATTTGAAATGGCCTGAGACGCTTCTTTTAAATCCTGTCCAAATGAGCTTTCTGGTAGGGTACAGGAGTTACAGCAGTATGAGCTCATGTAATAAGAACTCCCAGAGAACAAGCAATCACCCCAAGGAATAAAATGTATCACTCTAGGCATCAGAAAGAAGGGCCCAGCTGTGGGATTCCCCAAAAGAACCACAGAAGCATAGACTATATCAGTTTTGGCCATGTTGGAGAATTATTGGGCCAGGTAGAACAGTTCTCTCTCCTGCTTCTACCCACTCTCCAACACAGATGAAGACAGAGGTGGGAATGTGTGGGAAAGAGGTGAGGTGACAGAAGAAAACTAGAAACTGACTACAGTGCCTTCCTCTAGAGAAGGCAATTTTACCTGTTAGGCCCCAGCATAGGGACAGGGCAAAGGAGAAGTCTTATCTATAAATTAGGATGAACACACTCACTGATACTTGGGACTGGATTCATTCTAATTACAAAATTATGCTTTAAAT
Organism: Otolemur garnettii; assembly: GCF_000181295.1. NCBI lineage: Eukaryota > Metazoa > Chordata > Mammalia > Primates > Galagidae > Otolemur > Otolemur garnettii. The sequence goes on along the minus strand of NW_003852400.1, from coordinate 47,105,672 downwards.
ATAGAAAAGCCAACATGTTACTCACACAGGGTCTTCCAAATTTTCTAACTGAGGCTATTACAATTTACTCCCAACAGAATAATATTTAAAGAGGCAAAAACACTGAGAGATAATTGGATCACAAGCAATATCATACACACTGTGTAGTCAGTATATGTGGGTCATCAGGACAGTTTTGAGATACACAAAAATCAAAGAAGGTAAAATCCACATGGACAGAAACAAATGAAGCCCTCCCAGAAGCACCAATAAGCCAAGCAAGGGGAAACTTGTGCAGGTGAATCAGAGAGGATGCTGTTGACTCTGTTTCTGAGAAGTGAAATAAAGGAGCATAATACAGTCTGGCTCAAAACTTTTGTAGTGACTCAAGTATCTTAGACATGTAATTTTAGATATT
>NW_003852400.1:47103638-47104519 GCF_000181295.1 Otolemur garnettii | reverse complement strand
CCACAAAACTTCAAATAAATTTGAAGATTGAACTACTTTATTTTTCAGCTCAGAAGACTGCAAAACAAGTTTTATGATTTGAAATAGGCTTATTTTTATTTAAATGGTGGTGTTTTTGTGCCTTTTCTTTCTTTGAGTTTTCCATTCATACAGACTTTAGTCCATTTTGTAATATCTCAATATCTGCCCAGATATGCACTTTCATTCTATAAAAGACCATGACCTTTGTATTCAAATAAAGACATATGACACTTGGAAATGTACTTAATATTTTTAAGTTTCACATTACTCATTTGTGATATTAGGAAAATAATGTTTGCCCAGCATTGGCAAAATTAAATAAGATTAGATTTGTGAGCATATTTACATAGTCCTAGATACAGACTAAGTACACAGAAAGTGTTAGCTCCCCCTTTTCTGTTTAACCCCAACTCTAAATAAGGCCACTCTTTGTTTCAAAAAAGAATATGCCATTCATTTATACAAGGGTACTGATTCATGAAGTACTTTTCAGACAAGGTTACCCTAGCCCAACAGAAACAACTGGCTATTTCTCAAAGATTTCCAGCTGAGGTAGATGACTTTCACAGAAAGTCACTTTCACATAAACAATGAAAATACCTTAATGTAGATGAGCATGGACCTCAGTTATTAATTCATTTTAATTAAAAGCTAGCTTGAAAGCTATGAAGGTAATCTAGTAGTGAGGGAAGAAGTATAGTGTAAAAAGACACAGAGTTGTATGATACTGAAAATAACAATTAGGTTAGGGTTTATTCAATTGGCCAAAGAATGGAGAAGGGAGAGCATAGCTCTTAAATCAAGTTCTCACCCTGTGAGAGGTAAGAGGGTTAAAATACAGAGTTTTCTTTTAATGAAAG
>NW_003852400.1:47102249-47103286 GCF_000181295.1 Otolemur garnettii | reverse complement strand
TTTAGGATGGAAATTAGATTATAATGAGGCTTGAGGTTCTTTAGAGGGCAACTGCACATTTTGGATTCCACTCGTTTCAGCTAGTTTGGTCACAAAGAGAGCCTTTGTTTGCACACATCCTGTTTCTTAAAGATTGGTAGAGTTAGTGTGAAGGTAAGAACCCAGCTATGTAACGTAGGCTCTATACTAAGTAACATTCCAAGCACGGTGTATGATAAACCTTCAAACCAACCTTACTAGGAGACTTAAAAAACAAAACAAAGCAAAACAAACAAACAAACAAATATGTAGATGAATAAACTGAGGTATTCATGAACAGAGATAAATCAGTTTTCCCAGGTTATATTGATAGAACATGTAAACTTTGAGACAATTGGAAACCAGTATTCTGGCTTCAGAATAGTTTCTTAAATACTATTGAATAACTCATTGGCTTACATGAACCTACCTTATGGATCTGGATTTGAGTTAGTAAATCAAAGCAATTTAGGAACTTTCACTCTCCATGTCCATTTCAGAAATATCTTGTTTCCAGGATAGAGAAGAAGAAATTATTTTCAGGAGGATTCAGGCAAGCAGCACAAAATCTAACCTACTGTGAGGACAAAATCAAAGAAGTTCAAAGACAAGGTTGAATTTCATAAATACTCTTAGCAGTTTGCCTGGCAGTTGTCCCACTATCTCTGCTCCCACTTTTGAACTAAAAGTTGCCCCAAACTCCAATCTGATCTGACCCAAGTTGATTCCTCTTAGCCTTTTCCTGGTTTAATGGTTATATAGCTGCTAATGTAGGTGATTATGCAGGAGTAAGGTTTGCTAGGTTTAAGTCCAGTTCTGTTCAATTTCCCACTTTGTACCATAGGGCTAAAGACAGCAATTCCTGTAAAGTTACCCATAGGACTTGCTAATAAGTAAACGATGTCAGCTGCTAATCTCACTGGGGTTAGCTACTATCTCAGAGTGGTTTTGATCTGCATTTCTCTGATCATTATGGATGATGAACATTTTTTCATGTGTTTCTTAGCCATTTGTCTATC
>NW_003852400.1:47097773-47099771 GCF_000181295.1 Otolemur garnettii | reverse complement strand
ACTTGTTATGTAATCTCTTATAGAATCTCAAATCTGCCAATCACCCCAACAATCAGAAACAGCAACCAATCCTGATAGGAGAAGACCAGAACAAACTAATGGGTTTATAAGAAGTAGAGTGTGCTCATCAGACTCTTGGGTCTCTATCCACTTGTGGAGACTGCCCTGTTTCTCACTGTGGAATGTATTTTCACTTTGTGTCTTTTCGTGTGGTTTCTTTCTTCACTTTCACTTCATAGAGCTTCTTTATTTTTCCTGTAATAAACTGTGTGAGATGGTTCTGTATCTGTGATCAATCAATTCTTCACTGGCTCTACTCAGCACCATACTGCTTATTGTGATACTGGGAACCAGGGACCAGGGAACATTCAGTCAGACTTGACAGTCTTTAATGGTAGAATTTGAGATATAATACCATGAACAGCAAACACTTACATTCAAGTAATAGGACCATGAAAAACAGCCTACTTTAGCAAATTGTACCTTTTTATACTACATATGGCATGGATTTTACTTGAACATTTTTTAACCTGTGTTCTTTGTAGCTTACTGTTTTCAAGTCATGTTATAAACATCAATCTAATTTTTATTAAAATGGCTGTTTGGGGTGGGTTTATAAGTACAATAAACTGTCTTTGACTTCTCCCCAAATTTTTCATGTTGGAAAACTGTCTCTGAAGGTTATGATTCATTCTTTAAGGCTAGAGAGAGAATTGGAGGCTCAGCTTGTTTTAAACATAAAATGATTCATGGGTAAAAATTTATAATGACTTTGTGAAACTTTATGGTAAATAATATTAGTGAGTTAGGTACTCAATGCAGATTTTGTTGAATAAAGATTATGTGGTGTCCTAAGGCAATAATAGTGATGTTGGGCTGAATATCGAGGGAATGGGCGAGACTTTCAGGGTCCTCTGTCTCAGGTACTCTCATAAATTACCACATGGCTTGGTGGCATTAACCAACTAATAGAAATTTAGGAAGAAAATGCAGATTTCAGAATGAAGTTTGTTTTGAGACACAATGAAGCATAGAGGAGCATAGATTTGGGATGAGTAGACACCTTTGTTTGTCTTCCTTTCAATTTTATCCTTTGGCTTGGTCTATAGCAGATATAAAATACAAGCAAATAAAAATAAAAAATAAAATAAAAATGTTTAAAAATGTGTTGAGTCAATGGAGGGATGACTCAGGAACAATTCAGGCTGTGATAATCAGGGAAATTGGGAATCATGAATTTAAGATTAAGTATCAAAGACTGAAACCATGAAAGTAGATAAAATAGACTAATTAGAGGTTGTAGAACAAGCAGAGAGTCTTAAGATGGATCAAATTTGATAGAGCTGAACAAACCCCCAGTAATCAGCCCCACAGGTATGAAAGGTTAGAACTGGAGGAGGGTTATTGCATTGTTTAGTAATGTTTTCTCATCTGCTGCCCAAAATACACAACGTGTGCACGCATACACAGGGTTATATTTTACAGCTAACAAAACAAATCAAAATATGTTAAATGTCTTCTCCATTGATTGATATCAGGTAACTGACTCAAATCCCCTGCTTTCTGTTCAGAAATCTAGTTTAACATCAAAACAAAATAATTGCTTCCAAAAGTTATTCACATAACTATATGCATCACTGTTTGCACTTACATTCTCATATGTGACATTTGTTTATTCAAGAGTCTTTACAATTCTTTTCTCAATGTCATTAGTGGCCAGTAGTAAGAGAGAGGTGGAAAATGAATTTGGAGTGTATTTTTTAAGATAATTGTGGTTTTAGGGCTATTAATTGCTTACCTTGCTTAAATTAAGATTTTTTATTAGCATCATAAAAAGGATGACGTTCTTATGTATGTAAATAGCTCTTTTATATTTGTGAATATTAATTTCAATTTTAGGCACTATATATACAAATTCAAATATAAATGCTGCAGATAATCAAACCCAAAAATTTTATGTAGAATCCCCAAATATTAAGGCTTCAGAAAATATTATAA
>NW_003852400.1:47092879-47096639 GCF_000181295.1 Otolemur garnettii | reverse complement strand
ACAAGGGTCTGCTGTGACTCTGGGCTAATCCCCTGTCTCTGCAGGATATGTTTGTTTAATAGCCCATTTCTCCAAGGCTTATGTGCTAAAAGAGGTGCTGAAGGGGAGGAGGAAAGATAATGTAAATTGGGGTTCATTTTGCATTTCAGGTGCATCTGCAGAAGATCACATCATGAGGACCAATGCGCAATGGCAACCCAACAGGAGTGGAATGCATTTATTGAAACATGCCTCTAATCTCCAAAAGTGTGTAGCTGTCAATATCTGTTCTAATTTCACTATAACATATATATAAATGTCAGTCTAGAAAACAGTTAACACAAGACCAATCAGGACTGATGCTCTAGACACTGCTATGAACCTTTCTCACATTTAAATAATGAGCACAGACTCTTGATATGCATGCTGCCATTCATGTTCAAAGAAAAAATATATGTGTATATATCCATGTAATTTGTTTAGCATGAATAGAAAATTCATCTGGAAGATGTACAAGTATTTGCCTCTAGGGATAAAGACTATGGCTATTGATTATAGCACTTTTGTTGAGTTTGAAAAATGGTATATTATGACAAATATGCATTACATTTTATACATTTTATATAATAAATAAGTAATGCAATTTGACAATGTGAATGTTACTTTCTTTGTATTATTATTATTGCTTAATATTTTGATGCAGCAATCATCTGATTTCTTTTCTGAATGTATTTGTCTTCATTCGTACTTTATGAGGTTTTTGTTTCTAGTCCTTATCTTAAACAATTGTTATTGTTATTGAATTTTAACCCTTTTTAATTTTGTGATGGCAAAAAGTGGAAACCTAATAAACACATGTATATGTAAAAAAAAATAATGCAATATGCAGATCTATATCTTTATGCATTTTTATACTATGGCATTTTAATATATATGTATATATAATATACATTTAATATATGTATATATAAGGAACTTATGGAAAATTATATAACAAAATATCAATAGTGGCCATCTCTAGTAATACATTTATAATTTTTTTATTTTCTTCTTTTTCCAAGTATTTGTTAACATATATTAACATTAGAGTCAGCAAAAATAATTTTAATAATAATTGAAATACAAAGTTAATCAAATTTTATCTTTTGAAGTTCTGAATGAATTTAAAATGATATAGCCACATAAATTACTCCAAAGGTTAATTTCCTCTATTCCCTTTTGACCCTCAGAGGAATCTGTACAGAGACAAATTGGAACAGGGTCCTCATCTCTAAAGTGGTTGAAACAAAAATGTAAACTAGACCAGCCTAATTTGGATATAAGCTGAGAATAAGTATAAAAAATAGTAATATAAACACATACGTGCTTATATGAAAGATAAAACTCAAATATGTATAGTCTAGCAAGGGAGAGGGGAAGGAAGAAGGGTAGGAGGGAGGGTAATTGGCAGGATCTCAGCTAATATGCACAGTGTGAGGGTGTTCAGTATGACCTCTGGGGGAAGGGCTTGACTACAACTTGAACTTTATCTTAGAATTGAAAATAATGTAACTTAAATATTTGTACTCCCATATTAATTTGAAATAAACCATTAATAATATGTAAAATACAGAGTTTATATCCTAGCACACAGTTAAATTCAGTAAATGTTAACCTTCTTCCCCTGCAGGATTCTTTTTCTAGGTCCGATGTCACTGGAAACACTGGGTACAGGGTGACACAGGACAAAGCCAGCTTACTTTAGCCTCTTATTGACCGTGTGAAATAAAGAGCTAAAATGACCATTTAGTAAGTTTAATTGCTAACACTCTGATAAGTGAAAGAAAATGAATGTGAACGAATGTGGATTAGATATTATGTGAAGAGAAAACTAGACTTAAATTGCAGGTAGGAGATGGTTAGGGAAGGATTCGCAGACGATGCAATAACCAAAACAGATGTGAGAATCGGGAAGGAATGGGATGATACTGAAGGAAGAGGTAAGAGGAGGAGAAAATGAGCTTGGTTTTATATTAGTTTTAGCTCATAAATAATGTGATTAGACATTGATTAAATAAACTTTTATACACCAGAAAATGAAAATTTCATGCTAGGAAAGCCCAGTAAAATTGGTTGATTTTTTTATTTCCTGGAGTGGATGCCAGTGTGGTTCGTGAATTCAATTGTCAGACCTAGTCTTTCTTTGTTCCAGAGGGCCAAAATCTCTGTAAGAGTTAATTAGATGATGTGTTTTGCAGGGAAAAGGTAGAGTAGAGGATACCAGTATCTCTTTGAGAAGAGGAAATACAGATTATGAGGCTTTATTGCGCCAAATACTCAGATGTTATATTTGTACATTTTGAGACAGAGCCCATTATTTAGAAAAAATCGATTTTGGACAAGAAATAAACTTACCAGTATTGTCTGAAGGTAAATATATCATTTCACCTTTTATATATTATTGGGGAAATTTTACAGTCTGGATGAGTATAGTAGCTCGCATTTATAAGATTATTTATTTCACAATGTTACCACAAAAGTAAACTAATTCTACAAATATCATGGCTCTATTCCTGTGCACCAAATACTCATTGTGGAATCAGCATTATGGCTTAAAAGTAAAAGGCTACTTAGATTTGAATGAGGGCATCCTTTCATGAAAGGGTAATTATGCTGCTGATAATTAAAGAAAGATCAATGATTGTATCTCAGGTAATCATTTGAATTGCCCAGAAACAGTAATAATTGACAATTTAAGGTAGATTTTACTTGTGATTATCAAGTTCTTTCCTCACAGAAAATACATCTTCTGCTTCGAGTTTCTTTGAGATTCCTTTCCTATTTAACAAAGAAACAAACAAAAACAAATACAATAAAACCCACACTTAATGGATCACACAGCATGAAGAAGGACAGGACTTTCCACAAAAGGAACTTGGAAACCTGGAATGTCCCCGATTCTTTTTGATTTTTCTTAACCACATTGCTAGATTACATAAGTCATGGGAAAATGGAGCGCCAGGATTCATAGTCACCTTACTTGTTAACAAAGAAATCTTCTTTTTATTTCACTAGTGGTCATGCGGCTTAATTTTTCTCTTACTATTTCTACAAATTTATTAAACAATATGTTTAGCAAATATGAGTTGAATTATTACATTCACATTACTTAGAGAACGTTGCGGGAACTCAAAAGATAAATAGTATCTTTTTACTCTCTTCAAGAGTTTAAAATTACAGGGCGGCAAAGACAAGTATTATAATAACTACTTTAGGACAAATCTGATCATAGGAATAAAAAGAGACAAAGGCCGTGCTTGAGGGAGGCAAATGGAAGAAAGGATCATTTGTAATTGAGAGGATTGAGTAAAGTTGCTCTAAGAAAAATACACTTAAACTAGACTGAAATTGAAGGTAGGGGATTGTTAGGGAAGGATTCTCAGATGATGCAATAACCAAAATAGATGGAAGGAATGGGATGATATTGAAGTAAGATGTTTTCCTGCACCACAAACTGCAGAAAGAGGAGTAAATGAGCTTGGTTTTATATTAGTTTTAGCTCATAAATAATGTGATTAGACATTGATTAGATAATTCTTTATACACCAGTATAGGGCTTGCATTAAAAAATCATGGGATGTGGGTCACGCCAGGAAGGGGTATGGCTGCTGGCGGGGCCCCTGAGTAGCAGAGGCAATCTTGGAGGGGATGAGTGCTGAAGGTCTCTGCTCACCACAGCCCCATAGCTAGGTGGCAGGTCTTTTAGTGACAGGAACTGTAGGCAGTGTGGCTCTCTGTCCAC
>NW_003852400.1:47070297-47088276 GCF_000181295.1 Otolemur garnettii | reverse complement strand
TCTTTCTGGTCTCACATTTCTCACTGGTCAAAGTTCATGCCCTAGGATGTCAACTCTGCTCCAGTCCCCATTCCTATCACCCTACCTGGCATTTTCAGGTAGCCAATAGAGAAATAGTAGCCTCTATAGGTCACATTGGTTTGCATTTGGAAGACTTTTCTGTGCTTCTCAGTGGCCGCAAAAGCCCAACCATCATTCCCAGGGAGACTGAGATAGTTACATTAGGAGATAAGGAGAGAGAAGATGACAGAAGTGTCTAGGCAGGAAGAGTGGGATTCATCAACAAGCCACCAGATTCAGGAAATGGAACAAACAGATGGAGGTGGTGGGAAAGTGAGGCCTAGCTTCTCTAAAGGATGCCTAAACTGGGATTTGCACAAAGTATAGATAGAACTACACATAATTTTCTCAACAGACATAAGATGAATAGCACATACACAAAGTTACTTACCAATCTATTGTATGAGCTAGCTGTATATAGAATTATCAGAATAATTATTGGTTTTGATTACTTACATGTAAAAATATAAAATGTAAGTTCAACCTCTTCTACCTATATAACCTTTGGGGCAAGAAAAACCAAATATATGTAGCTTGATTATCTAGATAATTAATTCATGCCACTTTGCAATGTTGAACATAATAAAATTATTAAGAGTAAAATCTACCTCTTGTCAAGAAACTCTATCACCATGTGGTATATGCTTGATTAGTAAAGACTAAAAATAGCATCAAATAGTGAAAGATGAGTATGTTTAATCCATCTAAAGTAATTCTCTAGAAACCACAGAGCTCATTGTTTTGCTAATGTTGATAGGTTTTTTTGTCCTAATTGAATGTCACCTCACATATGGTGGATATACCCCTGGATCTTAATTCTCCTACAGTCTCCACTTGTATTATAGTAGTACCCAGAGCATCCATGTAACCAGTGGGGGAATACGAGCCTCTGCAGGTCACACTGGTTTGGATTCAGAAGATGAACTTTCTGTGCTGCTTTTGTAAACAGCTCCCACTAATAATTATAGATTGGTCTCTGTATGACAATAAAGAATGGGATCCCTGAGGGCTGCTGACAAATAGCTATACCCGAATAGTTATGAATCTGTTGTGCTCATTGCTCTCAGAGAAGATGCTCTGCAGAGATAATAAGGGTTGAGATAAATGGAGGGAAACGAGATTCATTTTTTAAATGCTGAGGTCACAAACACAGCTATCAAGTTAAATGTGGGATGAAAGAAAAACCAAAACTAAAGTACTTGGATGGGGGTAGAACAGTAATGACAGCATGTGTGAAAAATAATGAACAGCTGTCATAGTTTAGGGTTAAAGTTCAGAATGTAGAAGATCACTTGTTTGTATATATTTGGGCCTTTAAAAAATATCTAAAAATGCACTCTTTTTCTAAAAAGAAAAGGATATATATGTACATATGTACACACACAGTCTAAGACTATATAATATTAATATTTCTATATATGTACAAGTATATATAACATATGTGTATATACGTACACATATATACACACATATATATATATAAAATGAATGAGCATATATTATAAAGAGGAACATGGGGTAATGACTTTAAACCTAGATTCGTTCTTTTACCAGATTGTGATATTTTCATTTTGGACTACTGATTTATTCTCTCTCTCTGATTAGGTTGAATCATAGGAAATTTCCATTTCTATGTGTTAAAAATAGTTAGATAATAGTAATAGTCTATTGTCTTACCTACTCAGATGGGAGGACATAATAGTAAATAAAGCTTCATAGAGTTGTGCAAAGAAATAAACAATGCATACAAATCACTCATGATGGTTCCTGGCTTATCATAAATGCACATGTTTTTTATTAAATGCAGAGTTTCCAATTTTACCATAATTTGAATTTTGAATAATATACCAGGTGCAAAGGAATTCTTGATGCTCTTGTATAATCTCCAGTTCTGTTCTATGAAATGCATAGTAAGTGACTGGGACATACTGTTAACCAAATATCTGCATAAACACAAGAATAAAGACAACGGAGCAAAAATGACCTCACAAAATTTGTTATTTTTCCATATAAAATATTATTCCCTATTTTGTGAGATCTGATACTTGTATATGTGAAAACCATACTATGAGGTAATGTGAGTGGAATTCCATTCCACACTACAAAGAAAGGGTCCCATCCTCTTTGCTTTTCTTGAAAAATTAAGTTACCACCTGAATCAAAGTTCTACATTTCCTGTCACATCATAGAGTAGAACCAAACAGGTAGGTAGTTGGGTTCCCACAGAAACTGACCAAGTGACAATAGGGATTCATTTCAGTTGGCATTGCAGAACATAATTTATCTGGGAGGCCAATTATATTAAACTGGTACAGTAAAAAAAAAAAATGCAGGGACATTTCATAATACAGAGCCATGAAAATATTAAACTGTTAAAAGTCCTACCCCAGAAAGCCTAAGGCCTCCATACTAGTCTCTGTCTCTGATTTATCAAACTGACTCATGGCTATTTTGCACCTTGCATAAAAACCAAAGGTAGAAACTTTCCTGTAAGAGATATTTTCAGACAATAGAATGTGAGTGGAAGTGGCATGCATTTCTGCACTACCTTCAGGTAGAGGCCATGATAACGTCTCACATGGACCCAGTAATTTTGGCAGCCATGGGTTAAAAACAACTTGGAATGAGCCTGATTTCTTCTTTTAGTAAATACTTGCAGAAGGGCTGTCCCTGGATAAGGAAAGCTTATTATGAAATTCACATCAGAGAGAAACAAATTCTATTATGTTCAGCCAGTGAAATCTTCAATTGTCTTTGGTATTTGGTATTTTCTACTGGAACTTTCATGAGCACTTATAAGCCAAGGTGTTGCTGTAAGGGTGTTGCCATTAGGGTCTCATGGAAAAGCGATGTCATCAAGAATAAGTACACTTATTGAAATTGTGTTTTAAATAAAGATGACCATCTGCTTGCTCAGGAAAAATGGCAAGCTTTCTTTATTTACAGTTTACAGGGAATCTTGTGCATGTGCACTATACAGCAATGACCTCATTAATATTCATTACAATCCCTCTGCACATGTGCATTAGACATCAATGACTTCATTAATCCATTTAAACATCTTGTGACCACCTGCCCTATAAGTAGTTCCTCTCTAATAATCTGATAATCCACCTAATATACACTTTTAAGCTTAGGCTAGAATTTCTTAACCCATCCCATTGCAACCGGCCTACAGCTCCCCACTCAGCTGAGTAATAAAAATAAATTTGTTTCTTATCCACTTTCTAGTTTGCTTATGTTCACAGCCAACAACCACCTACTTGTCTTCTTACCTGCCTTCAGTTTAAAAATACTTTCACCTACAATTTACTAATGAGGTCATTCTAACCTGGGCAATGAAGTAAGACTCTATTTGAAAAAAAATCAGGAGCAATGTAACAAAATCTTATTTATCTAAAGTGCCATAACTTACCAGTTTTTAGCCAGCCTAGACATTTCATCAGGTAGTGGAATTTGGAAGCTTCCTCTGGGCCCAGATTTTAACTTAAGAGTTTGGGCATATTCCAGGCCACATAATATCCCATATGTCATTCTCTATAGTTTAGGTCAACAGTATTTATGAAACAGTATATTTCATCTCTGTAATCCACCATTTTCAAACTAGAAGGTATTTTTTTTCTGCCCAGCATTATTTTTGGCTGTTTATACTGTTTGTTGTTTTAAAAATTTAGCTATTGATATATTTTATTATATTCACCCTTGATTTGTTTTTCAAGACACAGTCTTACTCCATTGTTCAGATTAAAGTGCCAGGGCCTCAGCCCAGCTCACAGTAACTTCAGATCCTGGGTTCATGTGATCCTCTGCCTCAGTTTCCTAAGTAGCTAGGACTACAGGTGCCAGTCAGGTGTCAGTTATGATGCTGGGCTAATTGTTCTATTTTTAGTAGAGGTAAGGTCTTGCTCTTGTTCAGACTGGTCTCAAACTCCTGAGTTCAAGCAATCCTCTCACCTCAGCCTCCAGAATGCTAGGATTTTAGGCATGGGCCATCATATACACACACTGAATTTCTTTTCTTTTTTTTTTTTTAATAGAAGAAATTCTTGATAAAGTCCTACTTATACCTCAAGATCCAGGTCAGATGTTAACATCTTTACGAGGCCTTTCCCATTTGACACCAAAACTAATACTCCTGCCCTAGTTGCTGTCTTTGAATGTAGCCTCATTTCTTTTCTTTCTGCTATATAGTATATTAGTTCTTTATAATTCTTAACCTTGAAATCTTTAGAGCAATCATGATCATCTTTATATTCCTTTACCAATATCAAGTAACCAAATTCACATATAACACATGCTTTATTTTCACTTGACCTCTAGAAAATGTCACCATAATGGTATTTTAAACAATATTTTATTACTTAAATTGACATATATTTTCAAATGTTAAAATCATTTTTATGCACAACTTGATACTGACATGTAAGTATCTGTAATTTTGAAAGGAAGAATTAATCATGTGCTGGATGGAGATAGAAAGATCATGTTTCCAATAAATCCAGTAAAAATCCTAACTGGCTATGACTCAATTACATGCAGTGGTCATTTTCTCCAACTTTTTTGGTTTTTGCAGAAATAGTGCTAGTTTAATTTTTAACATTATGACTATTGTGACAATGTTTTCTAAAAGTTCAGATCATAAAAAATGAGAACAACTATAATATCACCAGTATGACCCAGATCTTGCTGAAAAGAAAGGTTAAATGGCTTTTCTTTTACTGACAGAAAGAAGGACACATACAACTAGATCAGGGAGTTGAATAACCAAAACAAAGCATGCTGCACATTATGCAAATAGGATTTTTTTTTGAGAGTTTCACTCTGTCATCCTGGGTAGAGTGCTGTGACATCATAGCTCACAGCACCTCAAACTCTTGGGCTCAACCCATCCTCTTGCCTTAGCCTTCGAAGTAGCTGGGAGTACAGGAGTCCACCACACAACTTGGCTAGTTTATTTTTATTTTCTTTAGTAGAGACAGGGTCTTGCTCTTGCTCGGGCTAATCTGGAACACCTCATCTCAGGAGATCCACTGGCCTTGGCTCCTATAGTGCTAGGACTACGGGAATGAGCCATTGTGCCCACCATTTTCACCAACTTTTTATTTTAGTCTGCAGAGCATTATCTGTAGTACACATTGAAGTGAGTATAATCCAGTTAAATTCAAAGCATAATTAAAGATTGCTATATGTTTACCTTCTTAAAATAGAGGACTATGCAAAGATTTTCCTGAAGTTTCACAAAGACGATCCTACAGAACAGTCTTTCACAGTTGACATAGTTTCTTTCTTTCTTTTTTTGAGATAGACTCTCACTTTGTTGTCCCCAGTAGAGTGGCATGGCATAACAGTTCATAATGATCTCAGACTTTGGGCTCAAGGGATTCTCTTGTCTCAGCCTCTCAAGTAGCTGGGACTACAGGTGGACACAACATCCAGCTATTTTTAGAGACAGGATCTCACTCTGGCTCAGGCTAGTCTTGAACCTGTGAGCTCAGGCAATCCACCTGCCTTGGAGGCTCAGAGTGCTAGGATTACATGTGTGAGCCACCATGCCCAGTTCCAGCCCCAGCCCTTCGATTGATATAGTTTCAACTTGGTACTCTACAGACACAAGAGGCCATAGGTCATTTATAGGATGTGAGAAAGGAAGTACAGTGTAAGGGTAGACAAACAATCACTACTTGTCAATTGTTAATAGAACCTCCAAAGAAATCATTAGAATCACTATTTTGATTCACACTTAAAAGTATGAATAGTAGAACCAACCTAAACTTCCACATATTTCTTTCTCTGTGTGACTGAAAAAAAATCATACATGTCAGTGGAGTATACCTTGATCAATACTGTGGTGTTATTAAAAGAGATTTTAATATCTTCTGAATGTATTGTGTATGAATTTTATTAGTTTCAGTGCATTAATCCCACTAATTTAGATGTAGTTCTCAGTTAATAATCTAGTGTCAATCAGTGTATTTTAGAGCAATGATTCTTTGTTTTTTTTAGAAAGAGAGTCTCACGCTGTTGCCCTTGGTAGAGTGATGTGGCATCACAGCTCACAGCAACCTCCAACTCCGGGGCTTAGGTGATTCTCTTGCCTCAGCCTCCTGAGTAGCTGAGACTACAGGCACCCACCACAATGCCCAGCTATTTTTGGTTGCAGTTTGACAGGGGCCAGGTTCAAACCTGCCACCCTTAGTATACAGGGCCAGCACCCTGCTCACTAAGCCACAGGTGCTGCCTTAGAGCAATGATTCTAAACTTAGGAAATCTGATACCTCTTAAGAGCTTAAGAAATTTTTTAAATTGTGCTTTTAAAAAAAGGCATATAAACAAATGTACATACATTTTTATAAAATTGCTTCCCCGGAAGACAGTGACCCCAAGTTAAAAACACAATTTTAGAAGAATTTGAAACCTTAATTGCTAGTTATTCTGCACACATCAAATTCTACTGGAGCTAGGAATATAAATCTTTAGCAAAAAGAGTACCTCATGATCATATATTTTTCATTTATATATTTGAAAGCAATAATTAGTTTGAAGTTGGCTACAATAATATGAGGAAGAAAAATAGCAAAAGTAGAAAATATTTAATTATAACGATACAGGTTGTGTGGTCTCTGGTCTGGCAGTAGAACACTTATATCTGGGTGTGCTGCTTGATCATGTCTACCCTGTGACAGCTGGATGGCAGAATAGAAATGAAACCTTTCCAAACATATTTTATATAAACAGAAAGCAAAACGACTTAATTACAGAGTTATTTTATGTATTGAAAATGACATAATTTTTTTGACAGTTGAAAGTGGAAAAATCATCAGATTTACCTCCTCTACTTTCCCCATTAAGGTTAATTATTTTGATAAGAGGCCTGTGGTAAATATCATAGTTTTTAGGGTGGTGCCTGTGGCTCAAGGAGTAGGGCACCAGCCCCATATACCGGAGGTGGCAGGTTCAAACCCAACCCATACCAAAAACTGCAAAAAAATAAATAAATAAATAAAATAAAAATCACAGTTTTTAATCTATTTAATGAGTCTATAAATCACGCTACATCTTATGAATGGGAGAAGTGTACTGAGAATGTGCTACGTTTTTTTAAGCTGTGATATAAGAGCAAAGAGATTAAGAATATCTTTTAGGAGCAGTACAATAAACACACTCCACCCTTATCGTCATCCAAAGTTGTTAATGACATCATTTAATTGAAGAAGACAAGGTCACATTTGGAACATCATCTCTTATAGTCTGGATTTGTTTAGCATAGCTGATTGTCACATAGGTCCTTTTCTCCTGAAAAGAAAAAACATTGTTAAGTAAAGTTAAGGTTAATCATAGAGTTTTGAGTAAATCCTTCCACTTTAAAAACAAGTTTGATCTGACCTCCATGTTGAAGAAGGTGGAAGAGGAAAAGATTTGCAGGTAATGAGAACAATTTTTTGAGAAAAGCACCAAGACAGCCCAAATGTGCTTGTCCATCTTCCTTCTGCATAATCCTGGTAAACATCAGACATCACAGGGAGGAACACAGCCGCTCTGCTGGGATCGCAGCAAAGGCACCAGACACACTTTCTTTACTTGACCACCCCCACGCTATGACTCAAGACAAGAGGTCTATCAAAGTCTATGGAAAGAAATTCTCATCTACTTACTGGTGCCCACTTTTTTTTGACAGTTTAATATACATTTTAAATAGGCAAGCCTGTGGGAGCAGAAGGTAAAATCATTTCACATCATTAAAATATTAATTCCTTGAAAATTACTTTGCATGAATCTAGATAAGCAGTGAAGCCATATGCACGAGAAATGATTAAACTGATTTATAGTGTAGGTCAGAGAGAAAAAAAAAAAACATTACATAAAGGCTGCCGTCAAATGATATCATGTCATTTATAGGATACATTGCAATAGCTCTTAGAACACAGGAAGCTACCTCCTGTTTTCATAAATAGGAACCTAGATAGTCTTTCAGTCTGTTCAGACGCTGATGTTTATCTACTTCGTTCACTGTGATGCTGTCCAAGAAGATTCCCTATTTTAGGAGCCCCTTAAAAAGCTGCAAAGGCTGCATTGTCCTTGTAATGACAAAGGATTTATTTCCAACGTTAAGCCACTACTTGGACAAAATTTTAGAAATTCTTTTATACTGATGAAGTACTTCTAGCGGTTGGCAACTCTTCTAGTTTTATTGTGTTCTATATTGCTATGAGTTAACATTGAAAACACAGCCAAAATATCTGAAAGGAATGTTGACTGTCATGAGATTTATCAAATTCATCAGCACAAGGGACTTCAGTCACTGCCTCTTTAAATAGTCCTGTCAAAAATCGATGCAGAGTATGAAGCTCCTTCCCACCACCAATAAGGTCACTCTCATTCTCAACGATAAGTCATAAAAGAGCAAGATCAAACTGAGGGATGGAAAATTTGGTGAATATTTTCATCAAAGCCCTGCAGTCACCGTAATGAGTACTACTGAAATACTAAGAAGCCTCTGGCCAAGCTGCCAGCATGAAATAAAATATTGGAGGTGGGCATTTGAAATGCATCTTTAAATGTTCCAGTGCTGAAATAATGTCTTCTTGAGTGGGAATCCATGATTAAAAAGCTTTTCAATTTCCAAATCTATATGAATACTCATAACCACCCCCCCTCCAAAAAAATCTCTTTAGTCTTACTTCCATTAAGAAATTTAGGATAGGAATATAGATTTTTAAATTAAAACTTGAGTTATTAGCTTGAGCTACATAACAGAATATGCTGATTGGGTGATATAAACAACTAAAATTAAGTTTTTTACAGTTCTCAAAGTCCATGATCAAGGTGCCAGCAAGTCTAGTTTCTCTAGAAGCCTCTCTTCCTGCCTTGAACCTTTTTGCTCTTCCTCTCATGGCCTTTTCTCTCTGTGCATTCACTCTTGGTGTCTCTATTCTAATAAAGACTTCAGTCTGAGGTTGCCATTTTCACTTCATTTAACCTTAACTAGCTTCTCTTTCTTTTACCTTTTTTTTTTTAAACTTCAGAATATTAGGGGGTGCACAGGCTTTGTTTACATCCTTTGTTTTTTGTGCAGATTGTTTCAAGGTTGTAAGTGCACCCTTCCATATACAATTTACTTTCCAAAAAATTAATTAAACTTGTATTTTGAAAGTTGCTGTTATATTTGCAATAAAGAAACAGAAAAAAAAGAGATGCTGCTTTGAAAGGATTGTTTTACATTCACTCTTTGAAGGGGATACACTTCTATTACAATAAAGTCAGTGACATACAAAATTTTATGCATCTACAGTCATTCCCTCACAATCGCAGCTCGGTGGTTCCTGTAATTGCAGTTCTTGCACACATTCTAATATGACAGCAGTTCACTTCATTTCTGAATCACATAGACATAATTCCACATGGTTCTAATTAACAAATAACCTTTTGGCAGAATCACTTGGAAGAATTCTCATTAGTAATCAGGGAAAAATCTTCAATTTTATTCAGAGCTGTGTTTGTAATACTAGAAATTTAATTGGATTCCACAGGTTCATCTTACAAGAATTTTACTTTTCTCTAACAGAGACTTTTATTGCTAACATACTTGTAATCTCATTTATCCTCCTTAATTTTTAATTTCGGAAGGGTCTAGATTCATAATAATCACAACAAATTGGATACACAGGTTTGTTCATTCCTTACATGATTTAAATGGCGCTGAACCATCTATTCTTTGTACTTCTACCATTTTCAGACTTTAAAAGCCTCAAAAGTAATTGGTAGCACAGTTATTCTTATTTTACAATTGTAAAACACTTATTAATAATTCAGACATACAAAAAATCATACAAAACAGAAATTTAACAAGACTCTCGTAACTGTCATGTACCTTAAACAATGACCATATAGGAAAAGAAGCCCTATTCAATAAATGGTGCTGGGAAAATGGGATAGCACATGGAGCAGAATGATATAAGATCCATATCTCCAATCACTCACAAAAATTAATTCAAGATAGATGAAAGACTTAAATTTAAAGGGTGAAGCCATATGAATTTTAGAAGAAAATGGGGGGAAAACTCTTCCAGATCTTGGCCTAGGCAAAGAATTTATCACTAAGATCCCGATGGCAATTACAGTGAGACCAAAAATAAATACATGGAACTTGATTAAATTAAAATGCTTCTGCACAGCCAAGAAAACAATGAACAGAGCAGACAGACAACCTATAGAATGGGAGAAAATATTCATGAGCTACACATCTTCTAAAGTGCTAATAACCCAAATCTGTAAAGACCTTGAGCAAATGAGCAAGAGAAAAACAAACAATCCCATTAAAAAAAGGACAAAAGACACAAAAGCTTTTCAAAAGGAGATAGACGAATGGCCAATAAACCTATAAAAAAATGCTCAATGTCATAATAATTTCAAGTTTAAACCACAATGAGATATCATCTTACCCCTATTAGAATGGCTTTTATTCACTAATAGATACTGGTATAGATGCCAAAAGAAAGGAATGCTTATAAACTGTTGGTGAGACCACAAATTATTAGAACGTCTATGGAAAGAAGAATGGAGATTCCTCAAAGAACTAAAAGTAGACCTACCATTTGACCCAACAATCCCACTACTGAATATTTACTAATAGGAAAAGAAGTCATTTTATCAATCAGACCCCTGCATGTGACTGTTTATTGCAGCATATTTCACAATCACAAAGATGTGAAATCAACCCAAGTGCCCATCAGTTCATGAGTAGATTAACAAAATGTGGTGTGTAGATAGAGAGATAGTAGTATGCCACGTACTATACACACACACACGCACACACACCATGGCATACTACTCAGCCATACATCAATTTGAATGGAACTGAAGACCATTAACCTCAGTGAAGTATCTAAACAAAGAATCAAAAAACAAGCATTACACGTATTCACTATTAAACTGGAACTAACTAATGAATGGAAATCAAGCACTGGGGAGGGAAGAAAGGATAAACAAACACTTACCTAATGGAAGGAATGAACACTATTTGGATGGTGGGCATAATTAAAGCTCTGACTCAAGCATTACAAAAAATGATCGATATAACCAAAAACATTTGTACTCCCATAATATTTTGAAATAAAAAATAAAATAAAATTTGTGGGAAAAATACTATTTGCTTTTCTTAATTTAGAGAGAAAGTAATGAGTAAATTTATTGTACTGCATACCAAACATAAAGAAAGATAAGAAATTGAAGGTATTACTTTCTCTTTACAAGGTAAATATTCCCAGTGAACTAAATTTAGCTTTAATTAAATGTATCAATAGTGAATTAAGTTAATCTTGGCACTCAGGCAAATATCTAGAAGTGATACTGATATCAGGCACACTTCTGTCTTTTACTACTGTCATGAGAATGTGACCAACCACTGAAATTAAAGTATAACATACGGATATTTTTCTGACAGTCCACCAGTGTTCTCATGTTGTCTATAATATTCACATTCTTTTCTGGAATTATATCTTCTCATATTTTCAATCAATCTTTTAATAGATAAAAAGGAGCCAACTTTGTAAGGTCATTAAAATACTTTTACCTATAGTTAGCAAACAGAAAGAAAAGGAAAATATAAAAGGAGATGATAGAAATATTTTTCAAGTGGGTAGACTGTGGGAGAAGATACTAAGACAATGAATAATGTTGCAATCAAAGAAATAAGAGAAAAAACTGAACAGTATGACATTGTGGAAGAGTGTAAGATATTATTGAATAACAGTATAATGAATGCGTCTCTAAAAGAATTCTACTCAAATTTCTTTAAAAAGAGGTTCTATTGGCAAACCCATTTCACCACAGATATGTAATCCAATCTTTAGCTAAATTTTTGTCATTAAAATAAATATATTACTTTGCTAATATATGAGTTCTATGAAATTAAGAAATGGGATATTATTTGGTATAGTTTATGTTAATCTCACATTTATTTTAATTATTTTATGTTTTTGAAGGGGGCAGAATGGTGAAATAAATGATGTTGAGTACTATTATTTCTGCATATTTCAAGCCTCTAAAATTGACATGAGTCTTTGCTGCTTCATCTGGGATGACAGTTTAAAAAATACGTATTTTTTGCTTGATATAGTGGTACAAGCATTGGGGTCAATTCCAAAGACATCTATTTAGACTTCACTATTACTGTATGTTCTTATCTTAAAGGCCAAGGAAATAATGTGTTGTTTTTTCGAACCTGTATATGAGAATTCAGGGAGTAGAAAAATAACAGGTGGGTAAGTCTGTGGGCCCAGTGGAACTACACTAAGCTGGACCTGAAACAGGTTCCTGTTTACTGCTTGGACCCCAGTCTGGAAGATATAGGGATATTAAGGGATACTAAGATACACCAACACTAAATAAATGTGGAATGAATAAATGGTAATGCCTGAGGTTCCTGGGTATCAATGTCCTCTTGGATCCTGTGCCCAATAGTTACCTAAGAATAGCTATAGGACCTTTGGAAAAACATCTAAAACAATCATTATCACATGTATTTGCCATAGTTTCTACCTGACCTAGACCCTCATGTAACCTACTATTTTCATCAGTCAATGAATTTCAGGTCTAAGAACTGGATCAAGTATAAAAATCCAGTAAAATATTCTGATTTTGAGGTGCCTGTTCTCTGTTTCCTGCCACCCAATCTTGATTTTCTTTGTTCAGGCAATGTCCTTGTTGGTTGCTCTCTGACGCTGCTAAGTGCCCTGTATTCATTAACTTTCACCACAGTTCTCTATGTTTCTAAAAAGGGTCCTCAAACTTTTAAAACAGGGGGCCAGTTCACTCTCCCTCAGACTGTTGGAGGGCTAGACTGTGGACCCCGGGACGAGTTGGCTGCTAAGCAAGACAGGCAGAGGTGGCAAAAACACCCAGTGGGCCGGATAAATGTCCTTGGCGGGCCACATGTGGCCCACAGGCCATAGTTTGAGGACACCTGTAAGTCTCTGACTTTATGATTCATCATAACAGCTGCAACCAGCTATGATTTCCAGTAGTTAACTGGTGCAATTGACCTCTGTAACTTCAGAGCCTATCACTCCCATTGCTATTAAGGATGCCAGTTCTGCCACTTTCAATTTAGGCCTATGGAGGACATCCACCGGTTCTCTACATTGTCAGTAGATGCTGGTGCTCCACTCACTACCACATTCCTTTGGTAAATGTGTAACACTCTGGACCTCCCTGTGGAACATGCTCAAAGATGGGTTTTCCGGATTCTCATAGTATAACATTCTAGCATCTCTGCTCTAAGACTTTCATTCCTCCCTCTACTGTCTTCCATAATATCAGTAGTTCTGGCACTTTTACTTGATTCTGTTTGGGGCATTACTTTCTCCAGGCTTCCAAGAACCATGCTAGCATATGTTAGCAATGTTTTCCAATGTCCTTTCCAGGTTATTAAGTGTTGAATCATAAGAGAGTAACCCCTTAATAATATTTTCTTTATTCAATTTTACATGGGCTGGCTCCTTAATGTATATTTCTTCTTATGCAATCCAGCAATTTTCTGATCAGGTGATATTGTGATTTGTCCCCAGTAATTGGTATGCTGGCCATGAAGGGATGAGAGAGGAAATATTGATTTCAGGTGCATGAACTACTGTGCTTGGAAGCAGAGGCTTCTGATCATTTTTAAGCAAAGGGGAACTCTAGCTTCCAGTGAGGAGCAATGAGCAAATTTTGCAGGCTTAATGTGGTTAGAATTACCTGGGAATTCCATTTTTGGGCGGGGGGCGGGGGATTCAATTATTCCTTGAGGAAGATTCAGTTCTAACCTATTAGTTGTGAACATTCCTCACAGTTGGCGAAATGAAAGGCCTGGTCTTCAAGAAGCAGTCTATGTAGTGCACCGGGTATCCACTCACTACAGCTGTAGGACAAGGGCTGACACTTACTAAGGATACTATTTTTAATAGAGAATAAATTATTTGGAGTTTTATTAAGTTATCTTGCTTTAGAAACAAATTATCTTTCTTTTTTTTAATTTCAGATTAATCTGAGGGTACAAGTGTTTAGGTTACACTGTTTTCATTTTCAAGGTAAAGTTCAAGTTGTAGTGAGCCCTTCATGCGGGGGGCATTCTGAACACCCTCACATTGTGCACATTAGGTGAGATCCCACCAGTCACCCTTGCTAGACTTGTGTTTGTTTCTTTTATGTGGGCATTGAGTAGGAAGGCAATACATAAACAATTATTTAATTTTGGAATACATAACTATGAGCTAGTAATTCTTTTTATAACAGACTCTACTTTGGAAATTAGAAAAAAAACTTGTATGTGAATCTATAATGTAACAATGGAAATTACATTTTGTGACAATTTATTTATCTTTTCACATCTGTTCTAGAGCGATTTCCATATTAAAAGTAACAGCAAATATCAAATGTACATGCAAGGCATACTTTAATAAATTCAAGATAAATAAAAAAATTAATGTGAGAGTATTATTATTTTGCCAGGGCTGCTATCACAAAGTACCACAGTCTGGGCACCTTAAATGTAGATATTTGTTCTTTCACAGTTTTGGAGATTAGAAATCAAAGGTCAGGTGTCAGCAGATTCAGTTTCACCTGAGCTCTGTCTTCTTGGCTGCCGATGGCCGCCTCTGACTGCATCCTCACATGGTCTTTTCTCTGGGTTCACACACACCTCTCTTATAAGCGCGACAGCAGTATTGGCTTGTAACCCCCCAAATGACCTGATTAAATCTTAATTACCTTTTTAAATTATCTGTCTCCAAGTATAATATATTGGGTGGAGGTAAGGACTTCAACATAGTAAATTGGGGTGGGGCAGAGAGCATAATTTAGTCTACAACAGAGAGGTTATACTAATATATTCATTTTCTTTTTTTAAATCATAGTATGTTTTAAATTTTTTCTTAATTTCAGAATACTATGGGGATATATATGTTTGGGTTACCTGAATTGCTTTATTCAGTTTGAGCCACAGTCATACAGGTGCCCCTCACCCGGATAGTGTGCATTTGATCCCCTCTCCCCTCTGCCCCTCCCATGAGCATGCTTTTTGTTGAGTTTTACTAGTAAATGTGCATGTGGTGTTGATGGATTAGTTCTAGTTTAATAGTGAGTACCTGTGGTATTTGTTTTTCCATTTTCTCAATATTTCATTTAGAAGAATGGTATCTAGTCCCATCCAGATTGTTTCCAAAGGTATTAGTTCACCATGATTTTCAATGGCTCAGTAGTACTCCACAGTATACATATGCCACATTTTATTAATTCACTCATGTATTGATATGGGTTGATTCCATATCTTTGCAATTGTGAATTGTGCTGTAATAAGCATTCCAGTGCATGTGTCTTTTGATAAAAGGACTTTTTTCCTTGGATAAATACCCAGTAGTAGGATTGCTGGATCAAATGGTATGTATACTTTTAGTTTGTTGAGGTATCTACATACAACTTTACATAGAGTGTAAACTAGTTTGCAGTCCAACCAACAGTGTATAAAATTTCTTTTCTCTTCACACCCACACCAGCATCTGTTGTTCTGAGATTTTCTGATGACAGTCATTCTCACTAGAATTAGGTGATATCTCACTGTGGTTTTGATTTTCATTTTCCTGATGAGTAGAAACACTGAGCATTTTTTCATATGTTTATTGGCCATTAGTCTATCTTCTTTTGAAAAGCTTCTGTTCATGTTTTTGCCCATGTTTTTATGGAGTTATTTGCTTGAGTTCTGTATAAATTCTAGTTATCAGGCCTTTGTCAGATGGATGGCATGCAAATATTTTATCCCATTCTGTAGGTTGTCTGTTTCCTCTATTGATTGTTTCCTGGTCTGTGAAGAGCTTTTTAATTTAATCAGGTCCACTTGTTAAATTTTATTGTTGCTGTGATTTCCTTTGGGGTTTTCTTCATAAATTCTTTGCTGAGGCAAATATGTATAAGAATATTTTTTTCAATATTTTTCTAGATTTGTTATAGTTTTATGCCTTAAATTTAAGTCTGTTATCCATGGTGAGCTAATTTTCGTGAGTGGTGAGAGGAGTGGATCTTGTTTCAGTCTTCTGTAGGCTGTCTAATTTTCCCAGTACTATTTATTTAACATGCATTCTTTCTCCCCAATGTGTGTTATTGTTGGCTTTGTCAAAGATCATATGGCAATATGGGTTTGATTTTATTTCTGGACTCTTTGTTCTGATACATTGGTCTATGTCTCTGCTTTGTCCCAGTACCAAGCTATTTTGGTTACTAATAGCTTTGTAGTATAGCTTGAAGTCTAATAAAACAATACCTCCCAATTTGTCCTTTCTGGGTTTTTTTCCATTTTTTAATTTTGGACAACTGGAACTTTATTTATATTTTATTTCAGATTAATATGAGGGTACAAATGCTTAGGTAACATTGTAAGCTTTCACTTCATGGTCACAATCTAAGTGTATACAGCACATCCCCTGGGTGAAGGGCTCACTTACAATTTGAACTTTACCTAACAAATGAAATAAATTTGTCCATTTGGCTTAAAGTCGTTTGGGCTATTTGAGCTCTTTGGGGGATCCATATAAAGTGTATAATTATGTTTTCTAGATCTGTGAAAAATGACATTGGTATTTTGATGGGGATTGCATTGAATCAGTAGATCACTTTGGGTTGTATAGACATTTTAATGATGTTGATTCTGCCAATAATGATTTTTTTCTATTTGTTCACATCCTTTCTGATTTCCATCCTGGGTGACCCATAGTTCCTCCTGTAGAGGTCTCATGCCTCCATGGTTAAATATAATCCTAGGTATTTTATCTTCTTTGTCACTATTGTGAAATGTTCTGAATCTTTGATTTGATTCTTAGCTTAGCTATTGCTAGTTTATAGGCATGCTATTTATTTGTGAAAATTGATTTTGTAACCTGAGCCCTGCTAAATTTATTTATCAATTCTAGGGGTCTTTTGGCAGAATCTTTGGGGTTGTTCTGATATAAGATCCTACCATAAGCAAAGAGTGATAGTTTGACTTTTTCTATCCCCATTTGGATATCTTTGAAATCTTTCTCTGGTCTTATTATTTTGGCTAGGATTTCCAGCGCTGTGCTGAATAGAAATGGTGATAGCAGGTAACTTTGTCTAGTCCCAGGTCTAAAAAAAATGCTTTCAATTTTTCCCCATTCATTATGGTGTTGGCTGTGGGTTTGTCATATTCATGTATAACTTTATATAATTTTGAGGTGTGTTCTAGCTATGCCAATTTTGTTGAGTTCTCATCATAAAAGGGTGATGAATTTTGTCAAACACATTCTCTGCATCTATTGAAATGGTCACATGGTCTTTGGTTTTGATTCTGTTTACATAGTGAACAACATTTATAAATTTGTGTATGTTGAACCATTCTCGCATCCCTGGGATAAAGCACACTTGGTCATAGTGGATTATTTTTTTGATGTGCTTCTGAATTCAATTTTTAGAATTTTATTGAAAATTTTTACATCTATATTCATAATGATACTACTATAATTTTCTTTTTTGTTTTATTTTTTTCTGGATTTAGTATCAAAGTTATACTGGCTTCATGGAATAAGTTTGGGAGGATTGCTTCCTTCTCAATGTTATAAAATAATTTCTGCAGTATAGATACTGGTTCTTCTTTGTAGGTCTGGTAAAATTCAGCCGTGAAACCATCTAGCCCAGGACTTCTTTCCATTTAAAAGGCTTTTTATTGGTGCTTCAATTTTTTTTTTTTTTTGCTTGATATTGGTCTCTTTAAGTGTTATATTTCTTCCTGATTGAACATATGGAGGTTGTGTATTTCCAAGAATTTTTCCATTGCCTCAATGTTTTCCAGTTTATGTGCATAGAGATTTTTTTTATAGTCTTCACAGATGATGTTTCGTATTTCTTAGGAAGGTTTTTTATTTTCTGGGGTTTTTT
>NW_003852400.1:47042835-47069109 GCF_000181295.1 Otolemur garnettii | reverse complement strand
TTGGCTATTTGAGGTTTTTTCTGATTCCATATAAAATGAAGCATTATTTTTTCAAGGTCTTCAAAGTATGACAGTGGTGCTTTAATAAGCATTAAAATTGTATATTGCTTTGCCTAGTATGGACACTTTAACAATGTTGATTCTTCCCAGCCTGAGCATGGTATGTTTTTCCAATTATTAACATCGCCAGCTATTTCTTTTCTCAGAGTTTCATAATTCTCTTTATAGAGAGGTTGTGTATTTCATAGTTCTCTTTCATGTCCTTTGCTAGGCAAACTCCCAAATATTTCATCTTCCTTGGCACTATTGTAAAGGGAATAGAGTCCTTGACTGTTTTTTCAGCCCATCTAATATTTAGATAGATTTCTAGATTGAAGAAGTAGGAAGTGGCACTAAGAAATATTAGAAAAGAGAAGAAAGAAAAAGAAAGAAATCCAGAATGGACCTTATTACACTTTCAAACTAAGGGGCTGCAAAGATTTTCTCTGTAGTCCTTTGTCAAACTATAATTAATTAGGGGAAAAAACTCCCACTGTAAGCATACATTATGTTTTAGTGAACCAAATGTATGACAAAAGTATTATGAAAATCTGTCATTCTATAATATATGAAAAAGAAAAAAAATTAAAAACATTATATCAGTTACAAAATTGGTAATTAATATAACAACTTACAAGGTATAAAGAAAAAACAAATTTTAATGTTATCTTCTCTATTAAACAAGAAAATCACTGAATCTTATTGATTTTATATAATCTATCTTCTAACTTTATATAGTTAAGAAATGTACAGACCTAATGAATAGCAAATAGTATATTAAACAAAGTTATACTACTCTAGAGAGTAAAGAATAACCTGAGCTGGTCCCATTGAACAATGTTGTTGGATAACATTAAATACTTAACAATCATCTTTGCTTTATTTCTTATTTTGGAATTTTTTTATTATTCCTGTCCATATAATCTAAGCAAGATATGGCCAAACTTACAGAAAAAGAAAACACTAAAATGATTTTTGTGTTAGTCTTTCCAGTTAGACCCAGATTCTCAGTTGCACTAAAGAAGTTGGTATTACCTTGTAATTATAGTTGATTAATTCTGAAATAAGTGGGTCAGCCATGGTTACATTGGTGGAACTATTTGATCCAAGTATTTTTCCTCCATTTTATAAGTCTCGAGTGCCTGGCTCAAAATTATATTGAATATATTATAGTAACTGTTACCAATTGAACTTAGTTCTATAAGACATTAAAAGTGTAATGGATCTTTAACAAAAAGTCTCCACTATCTATTTAGTATAGCCTATTTTTAAAATTGAAGATACCATTAAACAAGATGCCCTTGACATTTCTCTCAACTTGACTGCACTTGACAGGTTTCTTCTTGCCTCTGAGTTCACTTACAGAATTCAGTTAGATTAACCAGAGAGGTCTCTCTCTTCCATTTTCTTAGAGCATTTACTTTAAAAAGTTTAGGATTATAAATTGTTTCTCTTCCCTATGAGGTGCAAATCCTTTTAAAACTCTCTTGCCAGTTTTGTAACCCAAAGAATGCCTTTCTCAAGGACCTGAGAGCCATCCTATTAAAACATAATCATCAAGGAAGACAGAGTCCATCTGAGTCCATATCTCCTAGTCTTTGTGGAAGGGGAGGAGCCTAACTTCAATGGGAGCTGATTAGCAAACACAGATGGCCTAATTATAGAGAAAAACATTTGAGAACTCAGAAAATAACTTAATTTGCTCAAAGCCCATTGATTAACCTCTTCTATAGAGTTCTCTAGTACTTTTCCACTAGATCATCCCAAAAGACGAGTTCAGACTGAGTCCTATCTTCTGTTTATGGAAATAGTCTTGTACAAAGTCTTCCTTGTCCGTTTAACTTCAGTGAAATTTTTGCTTTAACAGCATTTTGTACAATGACCTCTTTGTTCCCCAACTAACACATTTCTAAAATTGTCCTATACTTTTCTCTCTTCCTTTCTGTACATTAAAGCAGAATCAAATACTAAATCAATATTTTCTCTTATCCATTTATTCACAGAAAATTTATTGGATGACATGGCAAATAACTTATAAAAATGACTCTTTGAGATTCTCACTGTAAATAAAAGGAGAAGCAAAAGTTTATCATATATTTGAACCAGTTGACTTTTTAAATAGAATTAAACAATCAAAAGATATAGATGAGCAACAAATTTACTCTTACAGAATTTTAACACAAAGGGAAATAAATTTTCCACTTGACCAATTTTAACAAAAATTTCTGAAAATAGCACAATATCTGTTTAAAGATTCACCAGATAATTGCAAGCCTATTAAATTTGCAATTAGCTGAGCATTCTAAAATAATAAAATTCTCACCCTGAAAAGGTGAAAGAATATGTGTGATTTTTAAGATATTTCAAAATCTTTAGAAGCAAAGCTGATGTCTGAAGAAAGATATGTTCATGACTAAATGATCCATCCTTATGAAATATGAATAGACTCCACAACAGCACTGTACAAAAATGAAATTGCTTAACTCTGGTGTTGGGTGTTGACATTCCCTTCTCCTAGCAGCAAATAAGATGTTACCCCTTCAGATCTTCTTCAATTTGGGGGGAGGGGAATGCTCAAAGGGAAGAAATAAGCTTATCTGTCATTAAAGATGTAAATGTGTTTTTTGAAAGAATTGATTAAAAAAGATAGAACATTGACCATTTCCTTACATTAAAAGTAGTTCCTTAAACCAGCAGGGATTCTTTAAGTAGCATCTTCTTCTACTGTATTGAACATATGTTTACACACCATTAACTCTTGAATGAAAACTAAGAATAGAGAAACTTAATTCTAAAAATTAAGAACGACTGTTATGTAACTATTAGAAACGAAGCATCAGTCATATAATAAATGCATCACATTATTAAAGTGAATAAATTCCCTGATAGTTTATTTTTTCCCTGACTCTACAAACACACATTTCCAATATTCTGGAATCAGCAATGAATTTGCGGTTTCTGTTTTTACAGTGTAAATGAAAAGTACCTCTCATAGGTTCATAGTTCATGCACATTTTATATACACATTGGAGGCAAGAGAGTGTCTAGTTCTCAAAGAAGTGGCGGTGAATTACAGCTTCTATAGCATCTTCAGCAAAGAACACTACATTTTTAGAGAAGACCGGTCAAAGAAAAAGCATTTTGAGTCTCAGCGGGTGGCACCTTGGGGAAAAGCAAGTAACTGGCAGATCAAAGGTAGTAAGTTTATTAATTTAGATTCTTCTGGTATCGTTGCCAGGCCTATGAGAGTCAAAAGCTGTCTTCAGTGGTAATCCTTTCTTCTCCCTGATGGAGAATGGAGCAGGACATCTTTTGTTTTGTGAATCTATATCCTGCTTTTAGTAAAATAGAGGGAGGGAAAAAGATCTTTCCTGAATCAATTTTTAACTTTTTTTCTATTTTTTTTTTTTTTTGAGATTCTAATAGGCCACTTTTTCTTTCATAGTTGATACTTCTAATCTTTATTCCTCTTTCACCTTCTGCTTTGTTTTACCATCAAACCAGCAAACACGCCATGTACAGGTGGTCCACAGGATCAAGATCACACTGGAGTGTGAGCAGCCAGGCTTCCTAGGTCCCTCCCTTTGTCCCCACAGAGACCTGGTTGAGGATCCTGCAGGCCTGTTGCAAGGAGGAATCCTCTTTATACATATTTTTTTCTTTTTTTTTTAAATTAAATCATTGCTGTGTACATTAATGCAGTCATGGGGTACAATGTGCTGGTTTTATATACAATTTGAAATATTTTCATCAAACTGGTCAACATAGCCTTCATGGCATTTTCTTAGTTACTGTGTTAAGACATTTATATTCTACATTTAGTAAGTTTCACATTTACCCTTGTAAGATGCACCATAGGTGTGGTCCCAATTACCCTCCCTCTACCCATCCTACCCTTTCCCCTCCTCTCCCTTTCCCCATATTCTTGGGCTATAATTGGGTTATAGGTTTCATATGAAAGCTATAAATTAGTTTCATAGTAGGACTTCATAGAGAGGATCAGCAAGAAAATGTTGAATTTGAAGAGGGCTATAGAATAAATGAACCTAACAGACATAGAAAGAGCATTCCCCTCAAGAGCAGCAGAATATACATTCCTCTCCAGAGCTCTAGAACATTCTCCAGTATAGATCACATCTTAAGTCACAAAACAAGTTTTAACAAATTTAAGACTATTCATGTTCATGCCAAGTATCTTTTCTGGTCACAGTGAAATGAAACTAGAAATCAGTAACCAAAGGAAAACTGTGAATTTCACAGCTATGTGGAAACTGAACAACATATTCTTAAACAACCAATGGGTTAGCTAAAAAGTCAAAATGGACATTAGGAAATATCTTGAGACAAATGAAAATGAAAACGTAATGTGCCCAATCTGACAGGATGCAGTAAAAGCAGCACTCAGATGGATTACAGCAGTAAATGCTTACCTTAAAAGAGATTAAAGATCTGGCATAAACAACATAAATTTACAGCTTCTTCTTAATTGTCTTCAGCTTAACAACCCTCATACTTAAGGGGAGGTATGTGCTGGCCTCTCTTAACAGTTTTATAAACTTGTTGCAGGTATGTAGAGGCTCCCACTTATGTGATCTTGCTGTAGCTTTGAATTATTGTCACTAACATTGGGTTTTCATGAAAAAACTGACTTGCCTCTATTTCAAAAGATACTTGTTGAATACCTGCTATGGGCAAGGAACGCTGTTGGAGTATACAGAAGTGAAGAAAATATATAGGATCCCCATTCATGTGAAACCTATATTTGAAGGACGGGGGATATAAGCTGAGAAGGAAAATAGAGCCGGGAAGTGTGGGTTGGGGCTACTATTTTAGATTAAGTGATAAGGAGGCTGTTCTCCTCAAGCGGCATTTGAGCAGAGACCTAAATGGAGTGAGTGTGGGAGTCCTCCAGATAACTAGGGAAGAGTGTTCAGGCAGAGGGAATGACAGTCCTAACTAAGGCAAGAGCTTGGCACACTTCAGGACCAGCAAAGAGGTCATGTTTCCTTCAGAGCTTGTTGTATTCATTTCCGCGGCTGCTGTAAAAAAATTTACAAAAGTTGTTTGTTTAAAACAACAAAAATGTATTCTGTCACCCTTCTGGAGGGTAGATACCTGAAATCAATGTGTTTTCTGGGCTATTCTTTTTTGTCTCTCCAGCTTCTCATGGCTCTAAGCATTCCTTGCTGTGTGACTAACTCCACTCTCTGCCACCGTTCTCACGTGGTCTTCTCCTTTGTGTCTGAATCTTCTGTGTCCTATAAGAACACTTGGCCTAGATGTAGGGCTCACACGGATAATCTGCAACGATGTCATCTCAAGAGCCTTTACTTAATTACACCTGCAAAGACCCTTTTCTAAATAAGATCATATTCCCAGGTTCTTGGGGTTAAGAAGCAGAAATATGGTTAGGAGGGCTACCATTAAACCCAGTAACCTCATCTTAACAAAGATATTGTGTAAGGAAGTAACTGTGATTTGAACCAATATCAAGTATCCTCTCAGAAGTTAGCGTAAAATATATAGTAAAATTTTAGGGACTCTGGCCTTGTCTCCAGGGTGGTCCATACCTACCATTTAAAGCCTTCTTCTCTTCCAGGCAGTAAAACATTCCACTACTAACCAGAGCTTTAGAAATATGCTAACTCACTGGTATGACTGACAGTTTCACTAAACTCTTATATCTGTCTTATGTCCTAACACACTTTGCTGCTGCTAAATCCCGGGAAACTATCAGGTCTCCACTCTCTTTTTTAAAACTCACATAGTTTTGGCCCCCTAAACAATTGTGCCTATACTCATTTATAAGGTTTTTGTTGCCTTTGATTTCTTACCCCTACAGCTTCAGCCATATAAGCAGAACCACTTACATACCTTATATGTCTAATTAGTGTACTCCAGCCCTACATAAGAAACAGAATCAATATCTGTTGAATGTACATGAACTCTGAAATCCCATGGGGGGCACACAGCATTTTGGCCATCATTAAGAACAAAATCTTATAAGTAATTATTGAGGGGAAAAGGGTCTTTTATTATTTTCCTAGGATTTTCATCTATTGACCATTTATACGGGTTGTTAGGAAAAATTTTCAGAGAATTGTTTGGAAAAATATGTTGCCTCCAAATAGGCTCAAGAAAGTATTATTCTGTACTTAAACTTGTTTTTAGTTTCTGGATATAAGATTTTAAAAATGCGTTCATATTAACTTGACTTTTGAATTGTAACAAACATTTGTCTCAAATACATTTTCTCTAATCCTATGACCTTGTGTAATGATAATTATTTACCCATTAAGCCATAACTCAACACGTAAGTAATTTAAAGGTCAATAAACAATGTAAAAGCAATTTCATTTATTTTCTGTTCATGACACCATTGTCAGAAGCATGTTTTGTGCTATGAGATATGCTGTCAGCAGAACATCAGCGTCACTCCTTCCTGCCGGACACTCCCTAACACCTGCTCCTGCTTGAGTTTGATTTATCTCTGTATTAAATATCTCCTTAATCTTCCCTTGACCAATTAAAAAAGCAAGCAAAAATGGTATAAATAGACAGTGCTCAGTTTAGTAGGAATGGAATATATCCCAAGCTTCCAATAGGAAGTTGACTTAAGCCATAAGTGATCTCTTACGGCACTGTTTCCTCTGCCCCTCCCAAGAAAATGGTTCTTCTAACTTTTGAAATAACAAGAACCAAGAAAAATAAAATAATGTTTCTATGCATTAACTTATTCAAGTCAAATGTAGGGAAGTAAGGAAAGCTGAACCTTCTTAGAGTTTTATTTTAACAATGTGAGGAATGTTTGTATCTTTATATTGGGGGTGTGTGTGTGTGTGTGTGTGTGTAATTTTGTAGAAAAAATGTTTTCCATGATGTAAACAATGCATTCCATTTAGATGACTTTAAATAATGAAACATTCCAATTATGAAGGCTGAATGCATTTGACTTCTTTCCCACACAAGTTCTTAAGAAAATAGAGCATGAAGAGATTTTTTTTTAAATGATGTTGAAAAGCTTTTTAAAGCTCTCCATTTAAATTATCCTTCACCTACTACTATGATAGTCAGTATATGTTGCAAGAAAGACAGACTTTTCCGAATGCATAAAACACTCAGCTGGAGCAAATTCTGTACAGGATTCTTATTCCCCTTCCATATCCAGGGATGCTCTTGTTTCTAAAGGATCAGGTGAAAGCATCGTTGACAATATGCATCTTTTAGAGATTTGTTTTTTTGAGATAAATCCTAGTTTTAATGCACCGGACTCTGAGGTTAAGGTTATTCTGACTCTTTCATGAAAGAATAAAATTACAATTAACTAATTCCAGGAAGCACAAAATGCTGCATATGGTACTCTGAAGTCCATCTGAAAACCATGTTCAGGACTGGTTTATGTCAAATTTGTACGCCAGTCTCCTTCCATTAAAATCAGCAAGGACGTCTTGCACATTAAGAGAAGAGGTTCCCTAGAACATCGCTCAGCTCTCACAGGTCTCTTTACACTGGCTTCTGTAGAAATGTCTGCATCTGCCCGGCCCTGGGACACTGGTCCTATCCTCACAGGCTTATCACTCACACAAATAAGTCATTGCAAACAGTGATACAGACTTTAAAAGACATGACATTTGGTTTGAGAGCTAGAGGTTAAGTAGGGGTTAACTAAGCAAAGGACTAGGAAATTTTCCCAAGAAGGAGGGATATTTGCAAACCCCTCAGAATGGAAGAACACAGGGCATTGGAAGGAAGTGAAAGAAGGTAAAAGGCCTGGAGCTGCCCGTTTCACGCAAGGCCTCCTCCTGCAGAGTAGGCAACTGTGTCTGGTCCTCCTGCTCTCAGCTCTGCACCAGGCACAGACCTGAGCATCTTACATCATCCGAGGTAGTGAGGATTCTGTCACTTTTCTTTTCAGACAATGTAAGTTAATACAAAATACCATTCCCAAGAACTAAACCACTCCTATGGCAGAGATTTGATTAATTTGGTTTCCAAGTGTCTAGGTCTCACACATTTTCCTTGCCTATAATATTCTTCTATCAAATATCATATGGATATTTGGTTTTCAGATCAAAAGATATTCAATGACAATCTCTCTTCCTATTATGCTTTTTTATTTTCTTCACAGCAGATGCTATTGAGAATATCTTTGTTTTCTGGTAGGTGAGTTGTTACACACTCCTTAGTGGATTCTGACTTTCATGGCCACCATCCCGCTAACAGAACACAGAACACCTTAGTTGTCTATTTGTTTATTATTTAATTATACCCAGCAGAAAGTATTGTTTAATTGGGCACTCAGGGCACTCAGTGAATAACTTACAGTGGGCATTCAGCAAATAATGTTTTAAAAAAACTGAATGAGTTACTTCTACCATTTTCATAGTTGTCTAGTTTCTAAACTAGATGGGTACCTTTCATAAAATTCTGTATCCTCAGGAATCTATTCAAGGCTACTCCCTGAGGTAAGTGATTCAGTCCTTCAGAAGACTCTCAAACTTAGGTCTCATTATTTAAATGAGAATTTCAAAGGAAATTTACATTGTTATAAAGTATATTTTGCAGAATGAAATGAACTCTTTTTTTTTTTTCTGGTAGAGTTACAGTTACCAATAACCAAAGAACTCAAATCTCCTGAAATAAGTTTAAGGAGCTGGCTGACTAGCCTCTTAATTTTAGACATCATTACATAATGTTTCTTGTTCAGTGTTAAAATTTCTATTCTTTCAGATGTGAGGGTTGTGTGCTAACCAGTTGCTTTTTTTTTTTTTTTTTTTTTTGAGACAGAGCCTCAAGCTATCCCCCTGGGTGGAGTGCCATGGCATCACAGCTCACAACAACCTCCAACTCCTGGGCTCAAGCGAGTCTCCTGCCTCAGCCTCCCAAGTAGCTGGGACCACAGGCGCCCGCCACAACGCCCGGCCATTTTTTGGTTGCAGCCATCATTGTTGTTTGGCGGGCCCGGGCTGGGGATTTGAACCTGCCACCTTAGGTGTATGTGGCTGGCGCCTTAGCCACTTGAGCCACAGGCGCCGAGCCACCAGTTGCTTTTTTTAAAAAAAAATCTATTTTATGAAACAATAGTGACTACAAAGAGATTAAAATATCAATAAATAACAGTAAGATTGTAGAAAGAAGAAAAATGCAATCTAAAAACACTGAGATTTTAAAATTTGTGATTGCATATTCACTCCTAAATTAAGACAGATTATCTCTAATTAACATGAATTAATAAAATCTAGGCTAGAATCTGAAGAATGGCCTATGTAACATACTCATATTTTCCCTCTGTATTATAAAATCTGAGTTTATTTGTTATAGAGTATTTTTTAAAAGCCAACAAAAAACCTAAAATCATCCATAACATCATTATGTGTCAATAATCATTACTGACCTTTTAGTGTATATTATTTCAGTCTTTTTTCTACAATGCCGTTTTGGAGAATGTAGCCTAAAAAAAATTGTTCTAAAGTGAGGTTTTTGGCTTAACCACACATCATACATACGTGTCCATGAAATTACATATTTTTCCGTTATATCATTTAAAATTGCTAAAATTAATTGCTCTGATGTTCCATATACTTCTTTCTTTCTCAATTTCTTTTCTTTCCCTTTTCTTTTTTTAGACAGAGACTCACTCTGTGACTCACTGTGTAACTCACTATGACCTGCAACTCCTGGGCTCAAGCAAACCTCTTGAGTAGATAAGGCGTCTTGCTCTTACTCAGGCTTGTCTCGAACTTCCTGATCTCAAGTGTTCTGCCTCACTTGGCCTCTCAGAGTGCTACAATTGCAGGTGTGAACCACTGCACCTGGCCTGATGTACCATATACTTACTCAAAGTCAAGACTGAGTCAGTCCTAAGTATTCTAGCTATTTTGATTGATCACCAGTGTGGAGTTCAGATTTTCCTTTACTTCTATATCTTTCCCATGGTGTTTCTAGTCCTGATAGCTCTTTTCTCACCAGGATTTTGTGAGGATTTTGCACATGAATCCAGCAGACCTCTATCCAGGTCCCACTTCTACCACTTCCTGGTGGTGTGAGATTATCCATGTTTTTTTTAAACAGTGTGTGTTGTCATAATAAATAGTACAGTACCATAGTGGCTTGAAAATATGTACATAATTCTTTAACACTCCTGCCATTGATAGATGGAGGTTATATATCTTCTCTTGAATCTGACCTGACTTGCATACCATCTTGGCAGCAGCAATGCTATGTAGCTTCCAAAGCTAGGTCATAAAATATAATAGAGTTTGTGCCTGATTCACCTGAAATACCATGTACAAAGTTCTCTTCCCTTGAGGCTACTACATTATAAGGAAGCCCCAATTAGCCCATGTGCTGAGACTCCATGATAAGTCCTGAGATTAAATTTAGAGACAAAGATGACCAGCCATCCCAGAGCTAGTTTAGTCCCTCCCTGTTCCAGATTTAGAAAGTCTGACCTCTACCATGTGAGTAACCCCAAGCCAGACCCATGTGAGTAACCCCAAGCCAGACCCACTATGCTGAGCTCTCCCCACAACAGCTTGAATACATTAAAATGATTTTATTTTCAAGTTACTATATTTTGGAATGTTGTTATATAACAATAAATAATGAACTAGATTTTGCTACTTAGAAGTGGGAGTTTGCCAAAAGGAAAACCTAACTTGACTTTGGGACCAAAGAGTGAGTGGAAGCTAAAGGACTCAGAATATGAGCAGAACCTTCCAGGGCTTTGAAGAGTCTGTCAGTAAAGAATGTAAACATATTTTCTAATATGATCAGCTGATGACTATTTGAACTCTAAAGAACACAAATTAATTGACAAAAAATATATAAATAAATAAAAGAGCAAACAATCCCATCTGTCACTCGGCAAGAGACATGAACAGAACCTTCTCTGAGGAAGACCAATGAATGGCTAACAAACATACGAAACAAATGT
Source organism: Otolemur garnettii (assembly GCF_000181295.1). Lineage (NCBI taxonomy): Eukaryota > Metazoa > Chordata > Mammalia > Primates > Galagidae > Otolemur > Otolemur garnettii. Next base: position 47,058,134 of record NW_003852400.1, on the reverse strand, counting down.
GCATTATCCCTCGTCATCAGAGAAATGAAAATCAAAAACACCCTGAGATATCGTCTAACCCCAGTAAGAATACCCCACATTACAAAGTCCCAAAGTTGCAGATGTGGAGAGAGGGGAACACTTTTATACTGTTGGTGACCCTGCAGACTAATACAGCCTCTTTGGAAAGAAGTATGGAGAATCCTCAAAGACCTCACATTAAACCTCCCATTTGATCCTGCAATCCCACTACTAGGGATCTACCCAGAAGGAAAAAAAATCACTTATCATAAGGACATTTATATTGGATTGTTTATTGCAGTTCAATTTACAATTGCTAGGAGGTAGAAACAACCTAAGGGCCCATCAACCCAGGAATGAATTAACAAGCTGTGGTATATATACACCATGGAATACTAGTCACCCACTAAAAAAAAATGAAGACTTTGCATCTTTTGTATTAACCCAGATGAAGTTGGAACACATTCTTCTTAGTAAAGTAACACAAGAATGGAAAAGCAAGTATCCAATGTTCTCAACACTAATATGAAGCCAGTAGATGATCTGATACATGCCTCCATAAGAGAAAAACTCAATTCTCTTTGATGCATGTGATAATGAACTAAAGTTGGAGACATCTATATAAACTCATTTTGAGCTTATTCAGGTGAAATTCTAGACATATAATAGTCATGGGCTAGTATGCACATATATTTGTGTGTATGCATCTATATATATACATGTATTTTATTTCTGCTCTGCCATCTGATAGGGTCTAGAAACAGTAATACTTCAGTAGAAAGACACACTTAACACCCAAATCTTGGTTTCTATTACCTTCTCCAATAAAATGAGCTAGGGTCCCAGTGGCTAGCTGTAGTGCTGGCACAAGGAATGTTTAAGATGAATCTGGAATATTATGTAGTGTCTGAAAGTAAAAAGAACTCAGCCAACTATACTGACATGCTATATCAAATGAGCACAGGAACCAACTAAAAGAGCCCCCAGTGGCCAAAAATATAACAATTTGAGCAACAGAAGTAATGCAATAGTAATTGTAACCCAGAGTACAATATAAATATCTATGTGTCCACTCTTCTATAAATAATTTAATGAACAAATAAGAACAGACCAAAATCCCTTGCAGAGTTCCAAATATTTTTGTAAATACTTTGCCCCCGTGGAGACAGAACATATCCACTCATGTCTGAAGTCCTAGTTCTTCTAGTGACTTCCTGCCACAGAGGAGGGAGAAATGGGAGAAAGACACAGTGAAGGAACCAGAAGATACCACCCGAAGCCATGTGATCAAGGTTAACACCAAGAGCAATCCATCATGTCAATAGTATGTACCCTGTAATCCTCCACACAAAAACAGGTAACTTTTAATTATGGTGAAAATAAGACAAATTTCAACTGAGGGAAAAATCTACAAAACATTGGACAAGAACTTTTCTCAAAACTGTCAAGGTCATTATAAACAAGAGCACTATTAGAAACTGTCACAGCCAAGAAGAGCCTCAGGGAGGCATGATGACTACATGTAACGTGATGGGCTGATGCAATCCTGAAAGAAAATGCACATTAGGTGAAAAACAAGAAAGTCTGATGAAAGCAATGGCTTTAATTAATAATCACATATCATCATTGTTTCATTATTTGTAATGTCAACGATAGGGGAAACTGAGTGTGAGATATGAGGGTTATCTCCGTACAAATTTGAAACATTTCACAGTCCCATAAACTGTTCTTAAACAAAACAGTTTATTAAATAAACTGTAATCAATTACACAAATCAATCAGTTGTACAAAACTGTGAAGAAATAAAGAAATTAACTCTAAGTAGCGGTTCTCAACCTATAGGTCTCAACCCCTTTGGGGGTCTCCTGAATATCAAATATTTACATTATGATTAACAGTAGCAAAATTACACTTATGAAGTAGCAACAAAAATAATTTTATGGTTGGGGGTCACCAAACATGAGGAACTATTTGAAAGGATCATGGCATTAGGAAGGTTGAGAACCACTAGTCTAGAGCAGGCATCCTCAAACTATGGCCGACGGGCCACATGCAGCCCACCTGGGACATTTATCCAGCCCTCAGGGTGTTTTTGCTGCCACTGCCTATCCTGCTTAGCAGCCAACTCATCCTGGGGCCCGCAGTCCGGCCCTCCAACGGTCTGAGGGACAGTGAACTGGCCCCTGTTTAAAAAGTTTGAGGACCTCTGGTGGAGGTACTGGAAAATAGTCCAGTCCATTGAACATTCAAGAATTTTTGAAAACAACTTGATACATGTATTTTAAAACATTAGAGGAGGTTGACAATTAAATTCATGAACTCGTCCTAGAAAAAATGCCACATACTTCTTTGCTTAATGTTACTATGGTCACCTTCAAAGTACTCCCAGGAAGCTATTTTGGAACTCTTTTTCTGGAATGGCCATCAGAGATGTCATCATATTACCCTTAATGACCTCAGTATCATCAAAATAGGTTTCTTTCCATATTTCCTTTATCTGCAGGTAAAGAGAAAAAGTCACTGGGGACCAGATCAAGTGAGTAGGTAAGGTGTTTCAGTGCTGTTGTTTACTGGCTGAAAACTGCCTCACAGACGGGGCCATGTGAGCTGGCACATTGTTGTTATGCAAGAACCATGAGTTGTTGGCCAAGATTTTCAGTTAATATTTTCTTGTTTCTCTGTGCATGTTTACTTGGTATTCTATGCTTCTCACAGTCATCCAATGATTTTGACATGATTCAACAAATTTCTGCAAGGTTTTCATCAATTCTGCTTGTTACTAGGCGCCTTAACCTCTCTTCATCAGTGATGATTTCTGTCCCCTAAGAAAAACATTTTCTGTATTTATATACCCTGCCTTTTTCTTCATGGAATTATCCCCAGGAAGGAAAATAGGGATAAACTTGGACTAACATGTTCCTGATTTTACTTCTACTCTTGCCAACTTTAAGAAGAATTTTACAAGTGTTTGTCTATTGCTCTAACTTAAGCTCTGGCATTCTCCTGTAGCACACAAAAGCATGCGGCAGCCATAATGAACACCCTTCAGTCAGACACTGCCACGTGCCAACATGAACACAGCTGTGAGACACTGACAGGCCAAGGTTGTGACCTTACTGGATGCTTCTACAGTGCTGCCAACATAAGGACACAGTGGTGAGTTCGTGAACTTAATTGTCAGACCCTATATATAACAAAAGTCTCTCAATTATTTTTGATGCAATAGAATGTACTAAAATCTCAACAGAGAATCATAATTTTTTTTCAGAATTGCTAAATAAATAATATTTTCACATTTCTGGTTATGTATGTTCATAATTATTTCTTCATTCCTACTCACGAGAATGAAATTTAAATGCAGATGGCATGCCTTTCTGATTAAAGTATATAGAGTTCTAGCTCTTAAGGTATCAAATAGTAAATTCCACCTTCCATGGAAGTGCTAAATATGTTGTACCAAATTAACCTAAGACAGTTAGAATGGTGTGACTCTGGGGATCACTTAATAAAGACTCCTATAATCACTTCAAAGAAACACTTTCCACTGTAAGTAAATGGAAATGCTTATTGTCCTTTAGTCAAGGAAAATAAACTGAGATACAGAAGTTTATAGTAAGTAATTTAATTTTCATCTAGTTTTCTACTAATGTGGACAGGGTTGAAGAGGCCAAATTACTTGTCACAGCACAACAGTCCAGTTGGGATTTCATCTAATAAATGGTGAAGCTCTCTCAAAGATTTCTGAGCAACTGAAAAAGGCAGTGAAATGATTGAGAAATGAACCTTTTATTTAATAGTATGGATTATGTCCCTAGAATAAAGCATGTCTGCTGCAGGTATTTCCTATGAATCTATTATTTACTACATTCTAAAAAAAATTCTGATGATAATATTCATTTAAATATTAATACAAGTGTTCAGTGAACTACGAGTAACATTTGAGTTGAGAAGTCACCTGCAAGATAAGTTCTACATTCTTTGCAGCCAAATTCAATTACTTAAACAAATATTTACCAATCACCTTCTTTCTAATGGAAGGTTCTTAGCTAGTAACAGACTCTAGATTTTTATGAAATAAGAAATCAACAAAGCAGATAAGACTAAACGTCCCTGCTGTTATTTGACATAAAGACACAGTAACTTGATTGGAAAGAATTCTATAGGCCTTCCTCATTCCTGTAGATAGGGGCCCATAATGTTTGTGATGTCAAGGATGCTTGAAACTCTCTAATGAAGCTATGGGCTCTTTCTTAGGATAATGATATAAAACACAATGTAAAAAACGATAGCCAATTACTTGATATATGCATAGGCATCAAAATATTTTTAAAGAAATGTGTTATACTAAAGTATATGCTGTTTTATTAAAACATTAACTAGTAACACTAAGCAACAGAAATAATAGCTTCAATAATTTGAAGTAATGATATGAGCAAAAATCTTACGTAAATATATCTGCAAAAACTATAATTTGAGATGAAAGCATATGATGTTTCTAGTGGGAACAGTACAGCAAGTACTTCAAATACTATTGTATTTTGTCTTTGTTCATAATTGAAGAAAATGATAGATTTTGGTTACACTGCCCTTTTGTTTCCCATAAAGCAAAAGCTCCTTACTGAGAGAACTTGCACGCATTGTTTGTCCTGCCTACAATGATGTCTGTCCATACTCAGAAGGAGCGGTTCTTACTTGCCCTTCATATCCCGGCTTCACTTAGTCTTCATGGGAAGGCTTTGCCTCACCTCCGAAACCAAAGCAGCAAATCAGTTACTCCTGCACTTGGCTGTCCTTAAGCCTTCCTTTCATGTACTCTCTCTTCCTCGGTATAAGTTTTCTTTTTCTCTTTCACCTCTCCTTGCTCTTTACCTAGATTATTTCCTGGCACATAGTAAGTACTCAATACCAGTGTTTGTTGAGTGAATGAAAGGATGGCATCTTTCCATTTGTGCCCCATGCTTCACAGCCAGCTTCCTATATTTATAATGTGGTAATCTGAGAAGGTTAATGCAGAGTGAGAGAAAAAGAGGAGAATAATCACCATGCTGCCATCGTCCTCTCCAGTGGGAAATGCCCTTTTAAACCCATTCTTCTCTGTCTCCACTCAAGTCCAAGTCCAAGCAATTATGTATTGTAATAAAAATAGAAACATGTGGAATCCACACATCTTCATGTGAATTTTCCCTATTTATTTTGGCTCTTATCAAGGGTCTAAAAATACCATATCAAGAAATGTACAAACATTCAAACTCTTTGACTCCATGATTCTTTCATTGTGAAACCAAAGGGATAATCCTTGATATAAAAAATACATTTTATACACAGACAATTGTGGCAGTGTGACTGATACCAGGAATAAGGAAGAAATCAAACTAAATAACTATAAGGAAAATGTATATAACAGAATACTGGGCAATCATTGCAATTTTTTGTACAAAGGATTTTCAATGAACAATAGTTTCTTATGTTATACTTTTGAGTCAAATACATGTAGGTATACAAAAATTATATATATAGGAGAATGACATTATCAAATCTATCCCTCTGTCCAACAATAATATATTCATGTCTATCTTCTTATGTGTTTATTTAACAGCTATTCAAAATAACAATCACATCATCAAATCTATCACTCTGTCCAACAATAATCTATCCCTGTCTATCTTTTTGTGTATTTAACGGCTATTCAAAATAATAATCACATATAAAATTTAAAAATTCAAAGAAATAACACCAGATTTTTAATTAATTACCTTTGGTAGAAATAAAGATGCTTTCAACCTCTACTTGCTGCTTTTTAGAATTGTTTGAATTTTCTGAGTCTGCATTAACTTGTAATGTGAAAGTGTATTTAAATCAAGGGCAGGAGTAAGATGTTTACAGGTCACATCCTATTCCCTGCTCCATTATTATTGTCTTGTTCTGAGATAATGTGGCCTTAGAAAATAATAGAAGACTTGGTTGTACATACTAATTTATACATGAAATATTTGGATGGCATTCCCCAGGAAGAATGCCAGCAGAAAAGTGGCTCTGGAATGGCCAAAACATGACATCAAAGCAGCTACTTCACCAAGTAGATTAAAGAGGGTGCTCAAGAGATTCTAAGACAAATGTGGTTCATGTTTTTAAATGCCAAAGTGTTTTTTCACTTAGGGAACCAACAACCTCTTCTGCCAGTAGGTTCTGCATTTGAAACAGGCCTAACCCTGGGACCTAGTCTAGGGATTATGACATTTTATTCCAACATTTTCTTTAAAAAATTCTGCCTATCTCTTTTTCTATAGGATTACAATGTTTCATTAGCCATCTCCACAATGCCATGTAGGTCAAGATAGGCCCACTGGATGTCCCTTCAACCTTGGCAGCCATTAGAATAACTGTCTGCAGCTAAGCACCACCTCTTGGCCTCCGTTTCCTCAGAATGCCACCACTCCTTGAATATTAATGAGCCCAGGTCTGTAACTGCATTTCCTACTGTCAGTCCTGACTTGCAGAGTAGAGCCAGCACTGAATTTCCTAGTGATGTTGGTGACCTTCTAACTATCTCATTCTCCCTATATTTGGTGAATAGTGTATGATCTGAGGCCTTCTGTGGAAAATCATCCACTGGGGGATTTTATGAACCATGGAAATAATACATCCATTCCAGCATGCCTCTTCACCCGCTCTCTGTATTCATTCTTCTCATTCTCCAGGGAAACTCAGGAATACGACTTTCCTAAGCATTGGCTGCCACTTTCTTCAGGCCTTCAAAAGCCACCTTACCAGCAAGTTGGACACATTTCTTAAGGTCCTTGCCCAGAATTAAATATTACATCCTCAGAAGGTGCCCCAAAGACAATCAATTCTCACCTATCCAACATTATGTTCTACCCCTTTGAGCAAGCATCCCTTAAATTCATTCCCTGGGGTATTTTCCTGGCTCCTGCTAGCAAAATGACATTGTAGTAATTCTACAGCCAGAGTTTAAATCTTACTTTCATTTGTTAAATATTTCCATTTACCAACTGTGTTGCTATGGACGAATTACTTACTTTTCCTCTATCTCAGTTTCCTCCTATGTAAAATTAGGATGGTAATATCAGTATCTGTCTCAGAGATTAATTAAGATTATTACATGTAATAATACATGCAAAGTGCTTAACACATTGCTGTAACATAGTATATACTCTAGAAACATCAGATACTGGCAGTGTTTCTGCCCTCATATAAAAGATGGCTCAACTACTCCCTATCTTCTGGTTACCTTCAAAGTGGTCCTGTAGTGTGAGATGACACAGGACCATACAACTACTCATCTAGTACACTGGACTGCAAACTACTAACAGTTTCACTCCAGGACTCTGTGATGATTTCTGTGATTGCAACAAATTTCTAAAACATTACAGGGTGGAACTCTTACCATGGTGGTTCTTAGCTTCCAGCCCTTTGCAGCCAACTCTCATTATGATAGAACATGCTGAACTTTAGAAGCTTCTGTCAGCTCTCCTCTTGAGTTAGGTGTTTTCACTTGATTCTTGGCTGCAAACCATAAACTGTCTCTTTTAGCTCATGATGAGTTGACCTTTCTCATGCAACAAGGCCTTCTGGTTAAATGTTGTTTAAGATTAGATTGAGAACTTGGGTAAGGCAGTTTTGCCAGGAGAAAAAGGTATAGAACACATGAAAAATGACACAGTCAAAGTGGAAAGAAGGTCAGGGAAAAAAAGAACAGAGCAAAGATATAATAGAACTTAATAAGTCTTAGGTGCTAAACTACTAAAGAGATGGACATGGGAGACACACTGAGGCAGACCAAAGCGTACCTTAATGCCACTCCATAAAGGACCTTTTCTTTTTAGATGCAATGGCATCACTCAGACTGGACTGAAGTATAGGCATAAGACACATGGTGGAGAAGATAAAGTAGCTTCTAACAGACTCTTGGGAGAGGCTTATAATGAAATACTTAGGAAAGTATTTCCAGAATTACTACTTTGGAGGGCATATGATCATGTTGGTTACACTAAGCATTCAGAAGAACTCTACACTCAAGAAATAAATAACTGTTCATTGAACAAATGTCTGAGGACCTACTACTCACACTCCAGAAAAGCGTATCTGGTGACATTTACATGGTTTTGAATCATTGCTCCCCAATTTACCAGGTGCATAACTTAGCTTCTCTGTAATTCTATTCCTTCATCTATACAAAAATAATAATCTGTTCTGGAATTATTGTGAAGACAAAATGACCTAATGTATGTTAAGGGTCTAAAATTGTACTTGGTACATGGTAAATTCTCACTAAATGTAGTGATCAATATTATTATGATTGCTTCTTTGGTGCTACTGTCTGGGTGAGACATGGGTGATACCAGTTGGGGGCTTAGACTCTATCAAAACCAGAGACAAACCAAGAGGGCAGGAAGCATGGTGGATCAGTAGTGCTTCTTTTTAAGCCAGGGATATGGGGTGATTGGTACATTTGCTTTATAAGAAAGAAAGACTATTAAAAAGAAAAAAATAACTAAGGACAAAATTTTGAAAAGCAAAAGAAGTTGTAATGTTCTTTCTTTCTTTGGCAAGGCAGATTATTAAGGACTGTCTATAAAACCAGTCAAAAATTGGAATGCCATTTTTTTTAAAGAGGCCCAGATAGAGACAGTAATCTGAACCTACAATACTCTAACAAGTTATTTTTAAAATAAAGGGCATTTTGAAATGCAGTTTTTGTTATATTTTATTAATTATTGAGTGTGGGGCAAAATCTTTTTCCAAATTGTACTGGGTGAAATTTTGGACCTGAGAAATGACTGTAGAGAAACCTTGTACTGACATGAAAGCACACTAAATAAGCCCGAGAGCTAAGAAGCATCTCACTACTCAGTCTGGGCATGGCCTGTGGCTTTTAATGGCACTTTCAGAAAAGGAGCAGAACGCCTTTTTCTGCACTGGGCTCCCTGCCAAGCGGTAGAGGGCAGTTGGACATTAATGTATGCGAATAAATTAAGAACCTACCCCCAGGAGCTGAAAGGTAATGTGATGTGACCAGGTCCTTGGATCCGGGAAGTGGATCCTCTGTCCTAGGTCCGCCTTGTTGTCTGGATTACATATAGCAAGCCTGAAAGTGTGCTGGGAATCAACTGTCAGTCTTTCAAGGAAAGGTCAATGTTTATTAATGAACTGAAAAGCTCTCTATCTGCTGGAGTCTGCTCAGGGCTCTTACGTTGTTTCCATATCTTTAGAGAAGGCAAAAAGTTGATTTTAAACTGAACCTCGAGATAAAAGACACTTTGGTGCACCTTACTCTTCTTTTTTTTTTTTCTTTGAGACAGAATCTCAAGCCGTTACCCTGGGTAGAGTGCTGTGCATCATAGCTCACAGCAACCTCCAACTCTTGGGCTCAAGCTATCCTTTTGCCTCACTTTTTCTATTTTTAGTAGAGACCAGGTCTTGCTTTTGCTCAGGCTGGTCTCAAACTCGTGAGCTCAAGGAATCCACCTGCCTCGGCCTCTAAATGCTAGGATTACAGGTGTGACCCACTGCACTCGGCATCTCTTACTCTTCTCTTTAGATGTGACTTTCTGAGGAGAAAATTGTTTTCAATTCTGACCTAAGAGTTAAAATTGTGCCTTCAGCGAAATGAGGGCCAAACTAAAAATTTTAAACTATTCCATTAGAATTCAGTGTATTTGTCATTTAACAAAAAGTTTTGAAGTTTTATTTTATATCAACTATCCAAGTTTTCTTCTTAAAAATTAGAAAGAAAATCTCAGTGTCTGCCTCATGACATCTCCACAATGATACAAGAACATAGAAAGGATTGTCCCATTTGCTTATTCTCCAGTTTTCTTCCTGGTTATTCTTTTGTAGCTCAAATTAGCCAAAAACAAACAAACAAACAAAAACCCTTGAGTGGTTTTCAAACTCCTGCCTTCATGAATCCATTTATTTATTTAACAAATACTTACTAAGTGCATATCCTTTATCACAGGGGAGGATAATCTCCCAGGCCACTCTGGAGCCCTGTGTGGATGTGTGCGCATATGCCAGAGGGCAGGGGACAGAGAAAACGTGTCTACGCTGTAAAGCAAACCATCAGATTCTTCAGCATTTCTACAATCCATCTCTTCAGCAAGCTGATTTATTCTTTTATTCCACAAATACGGTGTTCCAGGCACTGTTTTAAACACTGGTATCGCAGTAATCCCCCAAAGCAGTGTCTCTGCCCGTGTGGTGCTTACGTTTCAGGGAACAGGAAGAAGGGGGCAGTAACTGCATAAAAAAAGCTGAGTAACAAAATATAGTACAATAGATCATGCAGCAAAAGTGCTAAGAAGAAAATACAGCAGGATAAAGGATGAGGGAAGACCTACTGTCTTCAAATGACTGGCCAGACAAAGTGATACACACCAGGTGACATAGACAGGGAAGTATTGAACAGAGTGAGTTCCTCTTCCACCCCCAAGAATTATACTTGAGGAGGATGTTGGAGTTTTTTTGGGAGCCTTTTCAGCAATGGATTCAACTGCTATTTAGTAATACTGGCACGGAAATGAACGTGAACTGCTCCAGGGAGAAATGATGATGCCAGGCAGAGGAAACAGGTCTTGGCAGTTTGCAGAGCCCAGTGGGGGCAGAGTGAGGCTGTGCACACTTTACAGAGGACATTCAGTCTTGAGAATTTCTAGTATCTTCCAAACACAGCCTAAACTCATTTATCATGTATTATCTCAGTCTCCTGAATCAAAGCTGTGAGAAGGGAACATGTCAAGATAGCAATGGAACAAGATAATGAGTGTAAAATGACACAAAACAGAAATCCTCCTGAGTGACTGCAACGATGGTCACAAAGAAGAGTCAGTTGCGCAAGGAGGGAGGGGGCAAAGAAATGTGTGGATGCTCCAAAGCAAACCATCAGACTCTTCAGCGACTAATGTAGTTGAGCATCTCTAAAATGGTTCATTAATTTTGCATGAGTAAGGATTCTGGTGGGACAGTGGCAGAGATGATACACAATTAACAATTTAGTAGGGTTGAGGAATGGAGGCAATGAGAGCTTTAAACGGCATACCTTTTTGGTTAATGATTAGCTTGGAAGTGCCTGCATTTAAATAATCAAAACATTTGCTTTAAACTAAGAAAATAATAGAAAAATAGCCTGTTAATAATAAAATATTAGTGTTCTCTAAATTGTCAAGTATTTTGTACACTATGTATTTTACACAGGATTATTAACTTTTTTTGGAGACAACAAAATTGGTGAGATTGTAATTCTCTCAAATAATTACACATTTCCTGATGTGCAAAACAAAATTATTCTCACCCCAATGAAGCCTCCATTACAGACAGGCTCTGGTTACACTTACGGTGGGCATTTTCAAATTTCCCTGTGATTTTTGTTTAGTTTCCTGATCACTTTAATATATGTCTCATTTATTCTCAACTTAATGAGAAAACAGAGTATCAAAAATAATTTGAAGTTTGTAATAGAGAGATAAATGATAGTAAATCACTTTTATTCAAGCTGCTTCCATGGAACAAAGTTTTTACACCCCTGGATTTAGGTGCAATTCTTTTTCCTTTTACATTATATGGATTTTTAAAAATGTATGTTATAAATATGTATTGGTTATATTATTTTAAAACTTCATATTAAAACAAAAAAAATCTTTCATATAGTGATTCAAATTTGCTTTCAATTAATTTCTCTTCTGGTGTTAGGTCAACAACAAATTCTTCTGTCGTTGACAACTGGGTGATTTACACATTTGAAGAGACTTCTCTTTTGTTGACATGTTTCCTTTGTCTTCTTTTCTTGAGGTTTGGAATTTTCATTCCCTTCTACTCTGCCTTCTGCCACAACAGTCATTTCCTTCCTCATCCAGGTCATTGTCTTGTGAGTGAGAAACAGCTTATCTGTGACACCTGATCCTGAATGAAGAGCTAAGGTATTTACTTAGAGAGTCTATCAAGATAGCCTAAGATAACAGTAACTTTTTTCAGCACTCTTTTCACCAAGGCAATTTAAGTTAAAGTTCTAGTTGACTTAGATCCCTACATTTGATTTATACCTACTATAATAAGCTAACCACTCCCCCAACCCCCCCAAAAAAGTTGTGCTTAAGCATTCTATTTTCAATCATAATTAAGGCCTTATAAATTTTTATTAATATTAAATTTTAATTTGTTAGATCACCTGACATCATCAGGTACCAAGTTATTTTCATGTATTATTGTTGATTCTGTCATCTAACGTGGTTTCTCCTTCACCGAGATCCAAGATACTTCATACATGATAAGTACACCCATACACTCTTGCATAAGAAATTGTGAAAGTGTTAACCAGATCAGCATCAAGGAAAGATTCTTGTGGGATGTTATCAGGGTCTTTTCCTTGGATTTATGATGGTTTATAAACAAAACATTTTTGGTAAGATAATTTAGCACTTACTAATGAATGTCCTTAAAATTATCATAACAACTCTAAAAATAGGTAGTGAAGAATACCAGCCTCATTTCTTATGAGAAAATCAAAGCACCAAGAGTTCCAAATCCAGGTGAGAGAGGGAGAAAGCATGTTTTTAACCTCTGCTGTTCTTTTTTTGTTTTTTTGTTTTTTTTTTTTTTTTTGCAGTTTTTGGCCAGGCCCGGATGGAACCAACCACCTCCGGTATATGGGGCCTGCGCCCTACTCCTTTGAGCCACAGGTGCCACCCTGCCATCCATATTTTTTGATGGTTCTTCCGCAGTATCTCTGGGTTACCTTTACTGTGGGATGAGTCCAGTTACTATTAGAACCTTTGTAGTTACATTCTTTCTCATTTGTTTTGTTTCTGCAAGTTGCCTTTTCCTTGCTTCCTCATGTACTGATAACTATGGTTTAACTCTTATTCACTGCATTTGAGTATTCTATAAAGATATAAAGGTGTCAATGTGTACTGAAAAGGAGTTCTTATTGTATACATATGTTCACTGTGTTTTAGGAACTAAATATATTTGCATGGGACAAAGAATCCATCTTCAGTTAATCTGAATTCAATAAGAGCTTCTTGTTAGAACATTGTAGTATGAAAATCTGTACCAATTAATCTGAGACATAAGAGAGATAAAAAAAAATATTCAGAGAGAGTATATGCTGAAAAACAAAACTATCCATATAAAAAGATAATCAACTAACCAGACTGGAAACCAGAGAGCAGGGGAATAAAGGGTCTTGTGCCATCTCTACTCCAAGAGTTTGAGTGGAGCAATTAACTTGTTGATGCCATGCATAAAATAATACTTCCAGCTGGTGCTACTAACGGGTCTGCTGGATGCCTCTTTCCTCCCTTCACATATCAGAGTTCTTCAAAATTCCTAACCCCAAATCATTATCTCTAACCTCTGCTTCCAACTTTTTCTCTAACCCATGTTCTTATTTCTATAGAGTCATGGTAGGAAAGTAGGACTGGAATGAAGACCAGGCCAGGGAATCCAGGATAGAGGCCACAATACAGCATAACAAAATAAGCTCCACTTCTGCACTTGACTAGTGTGGGGTATGTGGGGATCTTCTCTGCATCTGGAGACATAATCCACTTGTTAGACACCAGATCACTGCCAACCAAGCTCACTGGATCACTGCCAACCAAGTACACCAGATCGATATCACTACCAACCAAGCTCACCCAATCTCTATGAACCAAGTTCACCGTCACCTGGCCATATCTATAATAATGTGGTTTTTTTACAGTGTTGACTTGCCACCACATTGACAGTAGCAACATACATAGTATTAAGGAAATAATCCACTGTGTGAAAAGCAGCATTTAATTCTATAATAACTGAATGCTCTAAAAATTTTATTTTCTCTCTCTTTTTTTCCTCTAGAAATAGGTTAGATATCAGAGCGTAAATGGAAAAAAAAATGCCATTAGCATTAGCTGCTAATGTGTCAACTAAAGATTGGGAACCAAAGTGGTGAGACTGGACTAAGGTCAGGCAGTATTCCAGGGTAAAAGTCACTTATACTAGCTGGAGCTATTGGTATCTATTATTCGTTGAGGTAGAATATTGTATCTTCAGTTTACCATTAGTATTACTCTGCAGTGCCTATGTGCCTTTGCGGGATCAATTTTCTTGGACCACAAAACAAATAATTCATATTAATTGGAGTGTTCCATATTTACCAACTAGACTCTGAGAGGGTATAGACCCTGGGAATTCTGACTCATTTCATATAAAGAAAACAAGAATGTGTGATTCCTAATATTGAACAAAATAAGCAAAGGGTAAAAATTTGTTTTGGAAGAGTTTCTTAAAAAAGATAAACAATAAAAGAAAAGAAGAAAGAAAGAAAGGAAGGAAGAAAGAGAGAGAGAGAGAGAAGGAAGGAAAACAAACACCAATTTATAGAGAAGCAGTGGAGAAAGTAATAGCAAAATGAGATTTAGGGGAGGAATTCTGGCTACTTTCAGAAATTTTAATTCCCCATATTGTTTAAATTTCATGTATATTACAGTTATTGCAATTCCCTGTTTCTTCTTAATTATCTATTTAATTTTTATAAAAAGCTTTACGGAGGCATAACTGAAGTACAAAACACCTTACATATTTAATGTACACAATTTGATTAGTTTGGACATGTGCCTATACATGAAACCATCATTACATCAAAGTAATAGATATAGTCATCACGCCTAAAAATGTCCTTAGTGCGTATGTGTGCATGTGTGCGTGTGTGTGTGTTTGTGATGAGAACACTTAACATGACATCTACCTCCAACAAAATTTTAATTACATCATATGTAGTATAGTCTTGTTGACGATAGGCATTGTGTTATACAACAGATCTCTAGAAGTAATTAATTTTGCATAAATGAAACTTTATTTCTATTATTAAAAAATGATCAGAATAGAGAGCCAAGAAATCAATACACATATGTATAGTCAACTGATGTTCAACAAGGGTGCCAAGAATACACAACAGGGAAAAGATGGTCCTTTCAAAAATGATGTTGACAACTGAATAGCCACCTACCATAGAATGAAATCTCCCCCCTATTTTGTGCCATACATAAAAATAAACCCAACATGGATTAAAGACGTAAAAGTTAGACTTGAAACCGTAAAAATCCTAGAATAAAAGATGGAGGAAAAGTTTCTCCACATTAGTCCTGGCAGTGATTTTTGGATCTCTGGATTATTTGACACCAAAATCACAGGCAACAAAAAACAGAAAAATAGACAAATGGGACTATATCAAATTTAAAATGTTTCTGCAAAGACAGCAATTAACAGAATTGAAAAAACAACCTACACAACAGAAAAAA